>NW_026732061.1:0-115000 GCF_028476545.2 Physella acuta
TTTCCCAAGCCTGATTGAAGGTTTTTTTTTCGAATGCTGTTATTCGAATTCCTACTTTTTTGTCCACTCTTAATTTTTTAATCGCTTCATATAAAGTTTCCGATTACTTTCTTTAAAACCTACCGTGTGAAATAAAGATTATTCTCAAACTACACATTTTAAAAGACTACATTACAAAACTAATAAATATATAGAAGAAAATCAGAATTATTGTTAGTTTTTGAAAATTGAAAATAGTTTTTGTCAACGAGCATATTTTTTGCTATATGGTTTCATCTGATGTAATTGTGTTGACAATCCAACCTAAGTGTACTAAGTATTTTAAAATGACACTAGCTTTTTATGTTCTGTTACATGTTTAGGAGCAAACAAGTACAAAATAACAAAATGCCATGAAATATAATAATCGACATTTTTTACTGGAAAAATGCATTATTTTTAATTCTGTAAGTAATTAATTATTGAAAAGAAAAACATAACAAAAAGTATAAATTGATGCAAAATTCATAATGTATAATAAAAACTTCACAGAAGCTAGTATTTAATGTATAAGTGAACGTTTATAAAAACGTTTTAGTCACCAACACCCTGCCAAGTATCAGGAAAATAGTCACGTTCCGATAAGCCTTGATCTTCAACTTTATAATAGATGGTAGCTCCATTAGCGAGCCAAGCTGCCCACCAGCCAAACGATCCAGTCGAGATGATCAGATGAGTCGTGCTGGCTAAAATGGCCAAATGTCCTGCAGCAGGACCTGAGTCTAGGACAATCAGGTCCTGTTGGTCACTGAAGTTCTCCCTGCACCACCGCAGGTCGTCACTGCTGATGATAAACAGGACACGACCTTGTATGTACGCCGTCATTAGTTTGATTGCCTTAATGAAGTACGACAGTGGAGCTACCCATTACGTTGTATTTTGAGGGTCTGTTCTTCGCTCTGTACGCATGTATGCCTACAACAGTTACCGAAGAGTATCTACTGAGTAGATCATCATAAAATGTTTTTGCCATTTCTTTGATTTCTGGCTGAAAAGTGAACTCCCTGCGTATTTTTTTCCGAATGTGGTGAAAATATTTCCAGGATTGAAAACGTCCCTTTAGTGTAATGTTTGTAGGTTGTATAGTCAATAATTCATTTTTAACAATACATTCGTTTCGTTGTATGAGCCACCTTTAATATATTCAAAATATATATATGGAATTATTAAGTGGATTAACATTTTTAACACATATACGTAAAAAAACAACGGGACTGTGTGTTCTGGGGGTAGAGGCGCACTACTGCCAACCAAAGTCGTGAGTTTGGATCTTAGAATGGAGCCTAATGGACAACATGTAATTTATCCAGCTTTAATGGGCAATTGACTAGTTTCTAGAGATTTCCTCCAACATAAATATTAGTGTAATGTGTAAAGCGCAATATGGCTTCAGACGTAACATATTTTAACTATTTTAGTCATGTATATAGTCTTCTTAGGGACGCTAAGGTCGAACGGTAGAGCGTAATCCCGAAAGTCTTGAATTCGGATCCCGGCTCGAGTCTGTAGGGCGTCCATGAGTCCACCCAGCTCTGATGGGTACCTGACTCGTTGGGGAAGCAAAAGGCGGTTGGGCATAGTGCTGACAACTATATCCTTCAAAAGTCAAGGTAATTAAAAAAGAATAACTCTACTTCATCAGCCCCTTGTACTTTGGCGGTAAAAAGATGCTTTAGCAAACAAGCTACTAAGCACACTATGAAGCAAATGTGTGATTGATCACAATAATACACATTGACTTCATGCTGTTGAAAGATGTTCATATAACCCATCTAATGATACTTTACTATCATTGCGTGATTAAATCAACACTCAACAATAGATCTTTTGTAAATCATTGCTCGTGCTAATGTTAAAACCATTTTTCTTAAGAAGAGTTCACAATTCTTTTGAGTGTATAGAAGCATATTAGTATATAAAGAAAAAAGTACATACAACCTACCCTGTTGTGTCAGGTATGCGTCTTTTGTTATTTGCTGTATAAGTTATCTGAAATATCTGTCCCAATCTAGAAGCGCCTTCAATCAATGGTTGCCTATTATTAGCTATAGCTAACCCTAACACAGAAGCGTACACGAACATTTGATCACCTAGAAAACCCATCACATTGCGCTCCATAGTTTTATTCTTAGTATTATACACATTAATTGTTGATGGTGATGGAGTAGAGTCAGCAGATTCGGCAAGCATGTGAAATCGATCATACTCACTGTAGCTCAACCTAAAAAATATATTGCGTAATACATCTTCGGTTTTAATGCATTTTCTATAATTATTTACTTTGAATACGCAATCTAAAAACCTGCTTTTTATGTAAACACATTTCATTAATAGTTTATTATGATTGCGAATGACATGGTCGGATGGTTGGGCTTACGAAAGTCTCGAGTTCGAATCCTTGGCTGTAGTCTCCATGACTATCCTGAGTCGACACAGCTCTGATGGGTACCTGGCTCATGTTATGGAAACGAAAGCGACTGACCAACCAGTACTCTCGTATACTGATGACAATGGAATAGATGGACTCTACTGTAGCTGCCCAATGCGTCTTGGGCACGAACGGGAAAATATGATGATAATATTACGTTTGCGTTTTAAGTTTTATCAATTTGTGATTATCTTTTTAATTGTTAAGTATGAAATATAATGATTGTATGTATGATATGTGTGTGCGGTACCGTGCACATACTAAATAACCAGACCCTGCTACTACTACAAATTAAACACAAATAATTTTCAATGCTACTAGAATTGTTATACACAATATCCTTAAATAATCAATTAAACACGTCAAACAGTATTTCTTCCAGATTTTTTTTTATTCGTAGGGGGGGGGGGGATACTTGAAATTTTGGGGAGTGGCGGGGGCGGACTAAAATTTACAAAAGTATACATTTTCGTTTTGGGGCATCTCTTCGGCCTGGAAGAAACTCTGATCTCAACTAGATTATTATTAGCTTATTATTGAAATGAATCCCTATAACATTCAAAAACACCTCCCCACAAGCCTACCCTAATCCCACACCACCCCACTCCACAGACACATTTACACCCACCGACTCCATTCCCAAACCTCCAGCTGTGTAGGTTGTTTAAAATGTATCGTTACATTTATTCTTAAAGTTTTTTTTTCAAATTATTAGGTCCAATTTATTTTAAATACTTACATCAAGAATAACAAAACAGTAAACACAGCTAGGTTTAGTGTGAGGAAAGTAAGCTTCACATCACGTGAAAAAGACAACAAATTTGGCATGGTAAATCTGGAAAAAGAAATTGGTTACGTCTTTGTAACAGTATTATTATGACAGGATGAGTGGGTGTTTGGGGGTGGGTAGTTGTGGTAATGACATGTTGCGTGTGGTCAATCATCAAGAAATAAACACCAGCTCACCTAACTAAACTTTAACCTTTTGTTATTGTTTTGGTAATCTCGAATACATTTCGAATACATTAATGTTATAAATAATCCACTTTCGATTTATATTGTGGCATAGCTTACGACTTCCAACCTTAAAATTCTCTAGTTACTATCCTCGGTTCAAGTCTATTGACGCACCTAAGCCCCAATCCCCCCCCCCCCCCTCCCGTATTCGGGAATAAAACGGCGGCTGGGCACAATGCTTACCATACAATCCCACCTGTATGCGAACGTCCTAGGGGTCATCCATAAATGACGTCACGCTTTTTTGACGATTTTTACCTCCCCCCTCCCCTCGTCACACGTCGTCACAAAAAGCCAGAACCCCCCCCCCCCCCTAAAATGACATCACATCTCAACCTACAACCCCCCTCAAAATTGCAGTTGAATTTTTTTTAAACATCAATATTTTTCCAAAATATTGTCTAAACTATTACAATTTATTAAAACAGTTATCTAAAACGCGAGATAACGTCTAAAATTCGTTTTCTAACATTGCTTTTTTATAATGCAAAAATGTGAACCCCCCCTCCCCCTCATCACACATCGTCACAAAATTACGGACCCCCCTTCCCCCCTACGAGTGTGACGTCATTTATGGATGACCCCCCTAGAGAAAAAAATCTCTACTTCGTCTGCCCCATGTGTCTTTGGCACGACAAGGTAAACTTTATGATATAGATCAGTGGTTCTTAACCTTTTTGGAGTTACCGAACCCTTCCAGTTTCATATTCCCATTCGACAAACCCTAGTTCGATCGTCAGTAATGACACAATATGAGTGTGAGTGATATGAATTGTGTGTGTGTCTTGAGCTCCGCCGAACCACTGAGACTGATTCACTGAAACTCTCGATCGAACGCAAGTTAAGAACCACTGATTGAGTTTGAATTTTTAAATACTAGTCAGTAGTCATGGATTTTAGTAGGCCTCTATAGTTTTAAAGTATTCGCTTCGGTATGGATACATTGACGTAAAATGTTTGGACTTGAAACAAAAAAACAAAAAAAAAAGCAAAATAAACTTAGTAAAACTGTTAGTTGTCGATAATACGAAACCCTTTTGGTAGGTAGTTAATTATACACACTAGCTAATCTGGTCAACCTACAATAATGAAGGAGTATAACTGTATTATACACATTTTTTAAAATTATTGTTTCGCCACAAGAACATAATACGTCTTAAATTATGGCAATATTGTATTGCACATATTTGTATTAAAATTAAATAAATTTATCAAAACGGGAATCATTTAATTGTGTTAGTAAATTGTTTTACAGAAATTTATTAAATTACTGCATCGAGCTAGAAAACATTTGATTTTATACAACACAACCAAATAATCACTTACCGTGTAGAACCCTTAAGCTTTAAAAGTGTATCATCCCACACAACAACTTTAAGATCTAAAGCTACGTAAGGCAAAAAAATAAAGAAAATAAACCAGTGCAGACGACATTGGCTGAAATACAACGCCAGCCACAACGAGTTCATTCGCCTGGTGAAATTTGTTTTTTAACAAAGTGTCGTGTATGACGAGACGGTTAGAGACTATAACAATCATGTTCGGATACATCCAAATTTTATAAAAATGTAATACATTAGACAATAGTGAGGTTGAAAAAACTTTATTTACTTATTACATCGAGGTAATTGTTGATTTTAGTTACGTAATTCAGAGAGAATAATATATTACATGTATATGGTATGTAATATACATATACATACGTATATTTAATTATATATATATATATATATATATATATATATATATATATATATATATATATAATATATAGATAGATAGATATAGGTGCGGATGTGAATGTGAATGTGAAATGTGAATGTGAAATGTGAATGTGAATGTGAACGTGAACGTGGACGTGGATGTGGATGTGGATGTGGATATGGATGTGGATGTGGATGTAGACGTGGATGTGGATGTGGATGTGGATGTGGATGTGGACGTGGACGTGAACGTGAACGTGAATGTGAACGTGAATGTGAATGTGAATGTGAATGTGAACGTGAACGTGAACGTGAACGTGAATGTAAACGTGAATGTGAATGTGAATGTGAATGTGAATGTGAATGTGAACGTGAACGTGAACGTGAACGTGAACGTGAACGTGAACGTGAACGTGAACGTGAACGTGAACGTGAACGTGAACGTGAACGTGAACGTGAACGTGGACGTGGACGTGGATGTGGATGTGGATGTGGTTGTGGATATGGATGTGGAAGTGGATGTGGATGTGGATGTGGATGTGGATGTGGATGTGGATGTGGACGTGGACGTGAACGTGAACGTGAATGTGAATGTGAATGTGAATGTGAATGTGAATGTGAATGTGAATGTGAATGTGAATGTGAATGTGAATGTGAATGTGAATGTGAATGTGAATGTGAATGTGAATGTGAATGTGAATGTGAATGTGAATGTGAATGTGAATGTGAATGTGAATGTGAATGTGAATGTGGATGTGGATGTGGATGTGGATGTGGATGTGGATGTGGATGTGGATGTGGATGTGGATGTGGATGTGGATGTGGAGATGGATGTGGATGTGGATGTGGATGTGGATGTGGATGTGGATGTGGATGTGGATGTGGATGTGGATTACGATGGGAATGTGGATGACGAGGGGATTGTGGATGTGAATGTAGATGAGTTGTTTTTTAAGTGCCTTATATAGTTTGAATATAACATACATCAAAGTTTTAAAAACTTGTTCCCGAACGTGGTGCTGTGTGCAAGCATACAATCTTGAGCAGTGGCCTAGACAGGGGCATATACGGGATTAGATCTTTTGTACAAGCGTACAAATTGTTTAGAGCAGTGGCTTAGACAGGGCTATGTACGGGGTTAGATCTGTTGTGACAAAAGTCTTTGCGATCAGATATCAAGAAAAATATAGGGACAATAGTTTACAGGCAAATACACACTGTTAATCTCAGAGTTTAAGATTTCATGGTATCCTGTTGTGCTGAATAATCTAAGACGAAAAAGCAGAATACAAGTACATACAATTTGCATGTTGTTGTTTTTACACAGCAGACTGAATATTTTTTTCTATTTGTCGAATAAAACTTGTTGCTTTAATTTTTAACCAAAACATCAATATAGCTTACCATAGAATTGTTACAATTTTGAAAAAGATATGTATAGTTTATATAAGTTCTCGGCCAGTCTAATGTCAGTCTTCGGTCACTTTAAACTATATTATGATGACGCTAATTTTCCCTATAAAATTAGAGAACCGCCTACTGTACCAAGAACAATCTCCATGCAACTTACCTGCAAAACCCGATCTTAAAGGTGTGAGGAACAAACAAACTACCCCCCCCCCCACCCCAGCCCCACTTTGCTTTTATAGACATAGATTATTCTTACAGCAATGATATAAAATCTCATTTACAAAATTTGCTGTACGCAAATGACTTGTTAACAACACCTCGCCCCCACTTATGTACAGACAACCCAGCATACAGGTAGTATAAGTCTAGTTAGGTGACACAACTTGAAAATATATTGCAACGAGGCCGACAACAATAATTAATCAGACGGTTAATTATTTTACAACTTCCCTGTTTCTTCTTCCTGAATGACGTTATTATGGTCTGAAGTAAACAAAAGAAGAAACTCTTGAAAGAGGTTGACACCACTTCAGTCAACTACTTGAAAGCTATGGCTTCTCTATACCCACCCAACCACGCCCAAACATGGAAAAAAATCTGTAATACTGGGTATAAAAGAACGAAGTGTTAAATTTAGAGAAAATAAAAACGTTTATTGCGACTTTCAACCGGAGGGATACGTTAATTAGACCCCAGCAAGGTCTCAACGAGTGACTCAGTGATAAAATGTTGAGAGATTATTTACAAGAGTCAATTCCAAAAGATTATTTTTTGATTGCCTAAATCTATTGGGTAAATTTGTTCGCTGCAATCTGTTGGTCTTTAAAAACAGATGATTTTATTTTGTTATTTATTTAATATTTAACACTTGGGAATTTACTTCCTTTATATTGCAAAAAAATAATATGTATATAATTTAGTTAAATTTAAAAAGAAACGCATAGTTTACATACGTTTTACTGTAAATATGCTTATTGAGTTTTTAACATCATCTTGAACAACTGGCTAGAAACACAATAACTGCTTTGATATACACATTAACTGCGTACGTTTTTGGACCGTGAGGGAGTCACAGTGTTGCTTTTAGACATTAATCCTGATTGGGGGGGGGGAGCATTTGAAACTTCCGTATAGCGGCGGGGGAGTACACAGCGGACACTGGTTAAAGTACATAATTTCTATATAGTTCATATTATTTTTTCTATTTCGCCCGGGAGAAGGGGGCGGTGGTAGGGGAGAAGGGTAATGCCCCCGACAGATGCAAGAAAGAAACTCTAAGAAGGGCGTTTCCGTTGTGAGAACCCCCCGATAACCCAGTTAATATAGGGAACAACACCCATCTGCTAAATGGGATCAAGCAATTGGTAAAAGGAGTCGACGTGGTCGAGTCGGTAAAGCTCATGGTTGCTAAACCGAAATGTCTCGAGTTCGAACCCTCGGGCAGATGAGGCTAGACAGCTGGGGACAGCAACCCCTCTAGGAGACAAACTCCAAAATCAAACAACTACTGCCTTGTAGTTTGTTCTTGGTTGAACAAAGGCTATGGAAGAAAATCCAAAGTGAAAAGCACGCCGAAATCGGAGTCATTGGCCTCAAAGGCGCATAACCAGTTGACACGTATACTTAATTGTGTTGGAGTGGATCCCTTCCAACACTAAAATTAAGAACGAAGAAGTAATGATGGTAGACTATGAGAAAAGGCATTCTCTATGCAATTTTTAAAAAACAAGTTCCTGTTCATGAAAACATCAACTTACATGCACTCAACAATTTATCTCTAAAATGGTTAGACATTTTTAGAAAATATTGTTTTAGATTCGTGCGTTACTATTTGCAATATTCCGAGTGAATGTTTACTTTAAAGAAACAAAGTACTTCTCAACTTATTTTTTTATGCCTGTTATAGAATCAAGTAACTGTGGGAGTGTTACGTGGACTCAGATCTAGACAATTCGTAGACTCGTGTCTATTATAAAACCTCAATTTTAATTAAAACTGAAATTTTAATTGGCATTTCGTTTTTACGGGTGTCAGATTTGTTCGACTTTCATGAACCAGATGTGGAACACTTCATTTGCGATGCGTCTTCGTCCAAGGATCAGTTGAAACTATTCTTGATGCCAGACAATTGGACAGTGCTGGCTATCTGAGACTGCTTGCTTTGTCCAGCAAACCATACACAGATGAGATATGTCCAATAAAAAGGCCAGTGTACCCTGTGGTCATGTGAATTGTTTTAGAATCTGTAAACTAGACGATTCCATATTTTGACATCGCGATTGTCGAGTTGGGTAATATGATACAGTTGTACCTCGACATACGAGGGCCTCAAAAAACGAGATTTTTCTTTTTGGATGCGAACTGTAGAGGGAGCTAAAACTAATTTTGACATACGAGTAAAATTCGAGATACGATTAACCAGATTAGCGAATAATGCAAAGAACAGAAAGAGAAAAACCTTGATTAAAATTAAGCGAAAGTAAGAAAACGATATAAAAATATCAAGTAACATTTAGGCTCTGTTTTGTTTGTTGAAGCTTGAGCTCCGTTATGGATAAAGTATAGCTAGAGTAGCGAGAAAGTTAATTAATGTGACGGAAAGAGCTAGGCAGTAAGTGAAGTTTACACTGGGCCAACATTTCTACCAGCATCTTCCGTAAGCTTAAGTCGGCTGATTTTCAAGGGAAAGACACTTTGAAAACTAATTTATTTCTTTGCATTATCCTATAATCTGTTATTCAACAGTCATTGTCAAATATAAATTCACATTTCTTATTTAAAAAAAACATACAAAACATCTAAGTCTGCTGTTTGGGAGACGGAACGGAATTAATGGTATTTCAATTAATTTCAATATATAAAATTACTTCGAGATACGAGTAATTTTACACGCGTGCAACGAAACAGAACGAATTACACTCGTATCTCCAGGTAACACTGTATATGGTAATGATTATATCACCTCTCTTGTACATGTTAGAATAAATTTGAATATCTGAAGCTAAGGTTCCCTTATCACAAGTGTAAACGAACGATTGTCAAAGTCTAATCATTCTCATAGCAATTAAAAAATAACGAGCCTCTAACTGTGTCTGAAAAAGAAGTAGCTGTTTAAAATTCACAAGATATAACGGGATTTCACACAATCATTTCAAACAAAGATGTTTTTTTAGTGTTGGCCTGAAATGTGGGCAAATTAAAATAAGACTGGTTTTCCGAAAATTTAAAAATGACAAACTAAACAGTGATGTTTCAATGTTTGAAATACGAATTTAATTAAAAAAAAATAATGATTAATGATCTCAAAGGAAAAAAATTTTCGGTAATGAACTTTATAACCCAGACTGAATGTATTAATAGATATGTGTTTACAACACGTTTGATTTGGAAAATGTTATTGCAAAGTTATGAAAATCCATCTAAGTAGTTTATATAACAGGTCACTGTGACTTCTTAAATATTCTAGCGGATTTTAAATTGACATTTTGTCTGGGTGTAGACTTGACAATATAAAATGGAAAAAATAGAAAAACTTGTTCAAAAGTAAACAAAACAATAACTTTTTAAAACTATAAATACTTTGATAAAAATAAATTTTAAAAATAAATGCCCTTAAATGACCAAATAAATATCACCACGTTTGAGTGAGTACAGATAGACTACCCACGGTTAAGGAAGGGTAAGTTTTATTCTGGGATTTATAAACAGTTTACCTTTGTCATGGATGATGGTTAAATGTGTGTTGGGGGAGAAGTAAAGAAACAGTATCAGTTTCTGACAGTTCCACTATGAATCTAATGGCAAATGTATTGTTCTTCCTAGTTACGTATCTCCCAAAACAGGAAAATTTATAATCAACCAAAAATCTCTTAACACAACATTAACTACATACTAAATCTGAATTTCACTCCTACAAACCAAGAAGAAGACGTAACAAATATTGATTATGGTAACATTTAAGTAATCAATTAATTTAAATTCTTCGACATGTTTATAGATAAGATAAATTGTTGCAGCAAATGCATCCCGCTGTGGAAAAATAACAATTAAGACACACACACACACACACACATGCATATATATATATATATATATATATATATATATATATATATATATATATATAATTTAAGTATTTAATCTTTTCTTGTCTATATCCCAACTACACTGGATTTGCCATCCCCAGTAGTGTTATCTAAGAATATTAAAGAAATGTTAGGGGGGATCACTCCCGCTTTATTTGTGGAATTTAAATCTCACATAACAGAACATCAGCAGCACATTTTTACCAACCAAACGTGAGAACATCTCGGCACATTGTCCTAATAATAGCACACGTGACACGTAAGACATGTGATATGCTATTGTTTCGACTAGCCTTACATTACCGCTCACTGTTTAAGATGCACTCTTTTGTTTTCAACTCCTGCAGTCGCCTCCGCATTTTCACCCTTCCCCCGTGCCGTTCGCGCGCGATTCATAGCTATAACTTTGTTTATATATATATATATATATATATATATGTATATATATATATATATATATATATATATATATATATATATATATATATATATATATATATATATATATATATATATATATGTATGGATATATACACAAATGCACACACATTTATATATATACATATATAAGTATATATGTATATATATATAAGTATATATATATATATATATATATATATATATATATATATATATGTATATATATATATATATATATATATATATATATGTATATATATATATATATATATATATATATATATATATATATATAAATATATATATATATGTATATATATATATATATATATATATATTGTATATATATATATATATATATATATATATATATATATATATATATATATATATATATATATATATATATATATATATATATATATATATATATATATATATATATATGTATATATATATAAATAAATAAATATATATATATATATATATATATATATATATATATATATATATATATATATATATATATGTATATATATATGTATAAATAAATATATATATATATATATTATTTTTATTTTTTTTCATAAACGTATAGCCATTCAATCGTGTTTAGCTGACTTATTTTAGTTATTAAATTTAATTTTTGCACAAATAATTGATTGCCGCTAAAATTATATACAAGCTCTGTTGGCTAACGACATTATCGAAGGGGGGGGGGTATTTTTACAGACGTACCAAAGATATTTGAAAAACCTATATGTAACCAGTGTTTAAATATGTATACAATGTTTGTAAATTCCCTCGCGTTACCATTACGCTGGCGTTATTTTGTTTAGGGAAAAAAATTGCAGTGTTCTATATTGGAAATTGTACGTCTGGACCTCTTAACTTGGATTCTAATTACCCACGAAGCACGTTAACACTTCTTATACTTGTGTATTATTTTACAGTGCATTTTTTTAAAACTTGCTTGTAATAATTGCGGTTATTTTAAATGTGATTGCTTTCTTTAGATGTGCAATTTAAATCAGTGAAAGGTTGTTGACTTGCCGTGGAAATGAAATTAGTTGCGTGGAATAATATTCAGGATGATCGTAGTCTGTAGTGTGATATCTTTTTTTTTTTTCCTAATTGTCAAGTTGTAAGGGATTTCCTCCAACACAATCAAGTATTATGTGTCAACCTGTTATCCGCCGTATAGGCCATTGACTCCAATTTCAGCCTGTTTTTCTTTCTGGATTTGTTTTTGGAGTTTTTGGAGATGGGTTGCTCTCCTCAGCTATCGAGTTTTCTCTCCTAGATGGGTTGCTGTCCCCAGCTATCGAGTTTTCTCTCCTAGATGGGTTGCTGTCCCCAGCTATCGAGTTGTCTCTCCTAGATGGGTTGTTGTCCCCAGCTATCGAGTTTTCTCTCCTAGATGGGTTGTTGTCCCCAGCTATCGAGTTGTCTCTCCTAGATGGGTTGCTGTCCCCAGCTATCGAGTACGGTGTGAGGTCGATTACTTTTATGGTAGACTGCCCACAAGACACTTTTCTTACATCTTAATGTGTTTTATTGCAAACAAGTTTCGTTTTTATATCTGTAATTTTACCCAGCGCAGTTTTATAAACCCTGTTCTTTTCTTAATTGTGTATTGTTTTTTTTAAAAAACGCCATTGTAGTTTTTGTTATTACAGAGTTTGAGTTGAATGTGTGAGATATCAAGGTTATAATGTTCACAGCGCTCTGAGACAGAGATATATTAACAATCAAATCCAGATTAGTTGATTGAATGAAAAAATAAAATGATGCGTTTGTCCTGTGTATTGTAGTGTCGTGGTTGTTTTAAAATTGAAGTTTTTTTTTGTTTAGTGAATAACATCGTGTTGATGTCGCTAGGCTGATCTTGATGTATGGCCAAATGTGATAAATGATTACATGTGATATACAACTGTGAGACAACTCGATAGATAGGGACAGGAACCAATACAGGAGAGAAAACTCTAGTTATACATGATACCAGGCTATATGTGATACATGGCTATATGATACATGGTTATATGATGCATGGCTATATGCGATAAATTATTATACATGAGACATAACTATACTTTACACACGGCTATATGTGATACGTGGCCAAACACGATACATGGCTATTTATAATACAGTGTTATATGTGATACATGGCTGCACATTATACATGGCTATATGTGATATGTAACATGCGATATGTATATGTGATACGTAATATACGATATGTATATGTGATATGCAAATATGCGACATGTATATGTAGTATGTAATACGCGATATGTATATGTGATATTTAACATATGGCTATATGTGATACATGGCTATACGTGCTAGATGACTATATATGATACATAGATAAGCGTGTCACATTGCTAAACGTAAACCATGGCATGGCTTCGTGTCGTAAAACTAGGCGTATATTGTATTGATTTTTTGGGACATCTTAGCGAAAGAAGCTTTGGGTCTCTACCAGCACGATATGGTGGTAAAAAGGATCAGAACTATTTGCTAGGTATACCCGCTAAACAGAGGCGTAGCGACCCTTCCCGGGCCCGGTGACAAACTTTCGATTTGCACCCCCACCCCAGAAACTTTCGATTTCCACCCCCCACCCCCCTCAAACTTTTGATTCGCAGCCCCCCCCCCCCCCAAACTTTTTATTTCCACCCCCTCAAACTTTCGATGACTTTTTCCAACCCATTTTGGCGCCCCCTAAGGTCGGCGCCTGGGGACATATGTCCCCTGCTCCCCCCCCCCATCGCTACGCAACTGCTACTAAACTCTGTTTTTGTTATATGTTGAGACTGATAGCTAATTGTATAGGCCAAGTAGAGTTAGCCGCCTTACCAGTTGAAATAGATAATAGCTGACTGGAGTCAACATATGGACGTCATACACGTCAGTGCTAAGTATAACTTGAGAGGCAGATCTTTTATACGAATTTTAAAAATACCTTTTAAAAATATTTTCGAAAAAGTATTGGAAGCTGCCCACGCATTTAGCAATACACTTAGTTCAACTATTTTCTTTCAGTTCTAAATACGAACAACTTAATAAAACCTTGACGTTTTGAAATTCTTGTCAACAAATTTGTTTGTATAAGCGAAAAACACTTCACTTTAAAAAAAAAAATCTCCACGAGCGTTAAACACACTGACTTTAACTTTATGAGTGTCCTTCCGACAGATCCAATTAAAGTTTACAGACCTTTTCCGGATACATCGGAAAAGAAAATAATTTTATTAAAATTGACGAGACACTAGAAAGGTTTCCTTCTATAAAGTTCTTGAGATCTGGCATTTTTGTTTTCACTTTGAGGAGAGCTTTTTGAAGATAGGACTTCGTTTGGCTCTCGGTCAAATCTCATCAATTGTTACCTTTGTACACTAAAACTTTTTCTATTTTAGGAAGATTACAGTAATGTTCCCCTTTCAGACCTATTTATCCATAAAGCAGATAAAGTAGAGTGCATAAGATTCTTGACTTCGGTATATGAAGAAATAATGTGGTTCGAGTCTGTAGAACGCCATTGAGGCCACCCATCTCTGACGGGTACGCGACTTACGTTAGAGAAATTAGCTGGCTTGGCCTATTGCGAACTACACTATACCTTCAGATGCCGTGGTCACAAAATCTAGTGAGCTCTATCTCACTTGCACTAGAAAAGGAAAGAACTTTACAGTATAATACTATAAAAGCAAGAACACATGGTTGTATAATTGAAAATACCAACACCATTATATAATATAAGTGTGCTTAGACCACGCTACAATACTAATACTGCTGGTACGTAAACAGATTTTACACATGTAAAAAAAAACAAAGTTTTTTTTTATTTCTATAGGTGTTTCCAAGAACGATATACAATAGACCGTTTCATGCATATAATTCATGTATCGTGCCCGTTGAACCATAGCGATATCTATTTGTCGTAACATGTTGGTATGCGCTAACACGCGAGGTATTGTTAGGGCAGGGTATGTCACATTGCTATAGAAAGTCTATAAATAGAAGCAGGTGCAGACTTCTTCGTAACCCAAGGCTTAACAGCCGTACAGCTATTGATTGTCTTGCTAAAACAAAGTTGATTCACAAGATTATCAAGATATTTTTTTATAAAAGTGTAGCTTTGGAATCTTAACCCTGTCTAGAAGACGATACTGTATTTTGATAAAACTCGAATATTCATGAAGATCTTAGTCTAAGATTTCATCTGCTTAAGTACATTGTTGATGACTCAGCATTCCGGTAATACAGGTAGACTTTTGTATTTAAATATATGAATTAAACATACACCTACGCAAGTGTCTAAAAGCGTTACAAAAGTTTACTACTCTTGATCAATACGTGCGCCTACAATATCGTATGTATAGTTCATGATGAATGTTACATGCGCTTGGGCTTACTACTGACGGTGTCAGGATTGTTAATTAACACATCAATATACCTAAACTGGTGTCAGTAATGTCACCACTGTCATAATGTCAGTATTGTTACACTATCATTGTGTCAATAGGCCTACTCTTACAATATCATTGTGGCAATAATTATACATCAATATACACACACATTGTCAGTAATTTTATTACGGGCATAGTGTCAGTATTGTTATACTGTAATTAAATAGTGTCAATAATAGTACTAATGTCGTAGTTTCAGTAATTGTATCCCGTCAATACATTTACCCACAATAGTGTCAATAATTTTGCCACTGGCATAATGTCAGTAATATATTGTGTCAGTACTGCTACATGGTCAGTTTTCAGTAATTTACCACGGTCAACATACACACCAAATGTCAGTGATTTCACCATATAAATACGTAGGCTACACCACCAATACTGTCAGTTTGTCACCACGTAGGCTACTATTCCAAAAGTGTCAATATTGTCGTCATATAAACACACACACAAACACACACACACACACATATATATATATATATATATATATATATATATATATATATATATATATATATATATATATATATATATATATATATAGACTTAGTAGTTTTAGTACTGTCACCATAGTCATTACGTTCGCCCACACCCACATCAGTGGGCGACAGTTACAATACCTAGTCAGACAATCCTTTCACTTGAGCTACTGAGAGAGAAAAAACACTTTTCCATTAACCTAAATACAAAACACCTGCACAAAGTACATCCATTCTCTGATATTTTTACCATCTACCGACAACAACAGATCTACTTTACAAACCACTCTCCATTTTACCCTCAGTTCAATGCCACGGTTAATCAGTACACAAGAAATAATGTCAGTGATTATTTTTATGTTTTCTTTAAATAATAGATGTTTTGCACGTTGCTAAAAATTATAAACATTAAGGACAAAAAAACAAATTGTTTATCGTGTCAACATGTTCTAACATTTGTATTCAGGTTTTTGTATACATTTATTTTAAATTTAAAAAATATTCAGAATTTGAATTTAATTTTTTATTGATAATCACAAATAGCTAGACAGATTTCAGATCACATTTCATATTACATTCCTTTTATGGGTACCTGACTAACATTAGGGAAAGGAAAGGCGGTTTGGCATAGTTCTGACCACACTATCCCTTTCATTTGACGAGTATACTTCAACAGATGAGCTCTACTTCACCTGCCCCTACAGACTATAAGGCTAGAAAGTTACTTACTTACTTTTTGTCTTAATACCTAATATTCTGGAAAAATAATTTAGTGCAAAGAAGCTAAAATAAAATTTTTATTTGAACCCGGCGCCTTTTTGAGCGACCGATAATTAAAGGTTGAATTTAACAATCATTATAATTTACAGTAATGTTTTAAATTAAACAAAAATTACATGTTTTAAATTTCAATTTTTTAAAATTCTATATCAAAGATCTACAGATTATAAACTGATATTTAATATTTAACACAAATAAAGCAATAAGAAAAATATAGCTTCGGAAAAACCCAATGACGACATGTTTATAAATAGCGTATTTTGATCTTTACGAATATACACAATTGCCTTCTGATCAAAGTAAAATTTGCTAACTAGGGTCACGTATGACTGTGATTTTCAACTGTTTCATAACCAAATTAAAATATTTAAACTTAAGTTTAAAAAATTACCTCCAATTAAAACGATTTAATTATTCTTTAATTATCACTCCCGGCGGTATTTTTACCCAAACAAATTTCGACTTTGCACTTTAAATGTGTAGGCTGACGGCAACTTGATGTGGGATGATTTGATGTCTGGTAGCGGCAGAAATGTTGTTAGCGGTTGGGAAGAAATTGTTGTTTGCGGTAGGTTACAAAATGTTAGTCTGGGAGTTGATCACACATCATCACGCCATCTGAGCGTTATATCAAACTAGAGTTACTTCAGACAAAATAGGAACGTGATTAATCTTTACACAAAAGTACATCGTGGGATCATGTTTTTAAAATATATACACCCATAGTTAAATTTAAAAAACATATTTTGTTGATGAGCGTTTTAATTTTTAATTTAAAACGACGCCTAGGGGTGGAATGTTTAAATCAATTTAGATATTTGAATAGCTGTTTTTGGAGCTAGTCGTAATAATATAATTGGGATGTTTTTTTACGCGTTGTTTTTTATTTGCTTCAAGCATCAGCGATTTAAAAAAAGCTAACCTCTTTGAGATGACATTGTTGATTTAAGAAAATGTGAAAATCTTTTTATATATAAAAAATATAAAAAAAATTTATCAAGTAATTATGTATTTTTTTTTAATTTTTATTGTTTTCAAGACTGACTTGGTAAGTAGAAATGGCATTTATTTATTTTGTTGAAAATGTATTATAATAGTTCCCTATTATCAGTGCTTTGTAATTATATTTTTTTATTCAAACTTTGTGAAAAATATTTTTAACATTTGGATACCCACGTCAATTTTTTTTCCTTTGTGTTTCAAAGTCTTCATTATTTTACTCAAAATAACTTACTATAGCTTCGTATTATTTCTGTTGTTGTTTTTCAAACTCTACTGTCCGTATTTTAGTCTTAAGCAGGGGTGGACTTGCTATGTCATTAGCCCTGGAAATTTAAAAAAGGCCCCCAAACCCAGATTGAAATTTTCATTGTGTATTTTTGTCATAAACAATGCCTAAAACTATAGGCACTGACATTAAAGTTTGGTAAACTACCATCAATTTAATTTTAAAATCACAACTATAATATGAATTTAACAGCACCGTTCCTGTGGACCCAAAGAGGTTTTTGGTCGGGGAACAACCGGGAACTTTCCCCGGAGACCACCAGTGCAACCTTGGTCCTACGTACTATCATCGCGAAAAAACATCTTACATGTGTCGCTGTGTTCGTGTTGTAAAACCAAGTTATATTTCATTCTCGTCACATATGAAATGTCAATGAACCCATTGTATAAGATAAGCAATGTATTAATATTTTTGTCAGGAATTAAAAGGTTTCACTTTAAATTCGTGGTTTTTTTTAAAGTAATTTAATTAAGGATAAAAATGTTCTGACGCTCTGTAGATTTTTTTAACATTATAAATATTTATTTTTCTTTTTTGCTTTCTTGTAATAATCAAGATGCTTAAGAATTTTTTTATAATCACACCACTATGTAGGCACGCACTTTCTTTCCATTTTATGTCTAGACTTTCATTTCTAGCGGAATAATTTCTAGCAATAACATAATTTCTTGCCATAAAATTCATAACTACATTTTAAGGCGCATATTTTTATTTTATGCACACAGATTTTCAGTCAGCTTTATTTTAGCAAACTTTTCTGTGTAAGCAGGTAAAGGGTGTAGTTGAGTGGTAGAGCGTTTGGCTCTTTGCCCGCAAGTGGCAGTTCGGACTTGTGACTGTTGGACATCCCTGAGTCCAACCGGCTGTGTGGTACCTGACTTACGTTGGAGAAAGTAAAGGTGCTGACAACGGCATACCAGAAACGCGATCAAGAAACATGAACTCCACTTCATCTGCCCAATCTTCTTTCTTCTTCTTCTTCGTGCTTAATTTTTAGTGTTGGGAGAGATCTAGCCTTATCTGTCAGAGGGTTTGAACTCGCGACATTTTGGAATTTATCAACCATGAGCTTTTTGCCGACTCGACCACGCCTCCAACACAATTAAGCGTTACGTGTCAACTGGTTATGCGCCTTTGAGGCCATCGACTCCGATTTCAGCCTGCTCTTCTTTTTGGATTTGCCTCTATAGCCTTTGTCCAACAAGGCATCAGTTGTTTGATTTTGGAGTTGTCTCTCCTAGAAGAGCGGCTGTCCCCAGCTAACGAGCCTCCCTCATCTGCCCGAGGGTTCGAACTCGAGACTTTTCGGTTTAGCAAACATGAGCTTTACCGACTCGACCACGCCGACCCCTATCTGCCCAATGGTTCGCTAGACGTACGAGGAATCTTTACTATTTAATTAAGCACAAGCGTTAATTGAACAAAATACATTTCGCATAAGATTTTTGTTTCTTGTTTCTGTGACCTCGGCATATGAAGAGATAGTGTGGTCAGCACTATGCCCAGCCGCCTTTACTTTCCCTAACGTGAGTTAGGTACCCATCAAAGTTGGGTGGACTCAGATTTTGGCACAATATTTAGGAACAAAATCCCGAGGAACACACTTTCTTTCTTCCTACAGACGCTGGTTTCTTATTGGTTAGTTTAAAAAACTTTTTTGTGAAACAACAGTGAAAATCTTTTAACTAAAAGTAAAATTAGTGTTTACTGGGGCGAGTTAAAAATATAACAAGATGAAATTACTCTGAGTTACAATTAAATTATTCCTGTTTTTTTTTTGTATTTTTACTGCTCTTGATATAGTTATATATGTATGCCGTCTTTTGTCATTGCAATGTGAAGTCAGGTAATTTTTAAACTGTGGTACTTTAATTTAGTCTATCTTATCCTTGAATAGGTAATTGCAGGCATATATCTTTTACTGTAGGAAGAAAAATGATGTCGATTATTTCAATTTTAGAACAGGAAGAAAATGTAAAATAATAATTTCTAATTGTGTTTTCCTAGATAAATAAAAAAACTATATTTTCAAATTGTGCAATTCTAAAAAAAGAAAAAAAAGTTCAACTTGAATTTTCTTCTGAGAGTAATCTCCAATAAAAACATTTCTTGTTTAAGTTGATTTAATTTCTAAAATACCTTGCAGCATATTTTTTTCTTTGAGTATAATGAAGACGCTGGGAGGGGAGGGGTGGCTATGGATCTCAAAGCTGTAATCAGCATTATAATTAACTACAGGCTGAAGCAGTGCGTCTAGACAAACCGGAATCAAAGGGAAGCAACTCTCCCATCAAAGCCGGGGGAAAAGAACTCTTCAATGCAAATGTTGTCATTATGATTCATTGCTTGTATCTGATAGACTGTCCTGGTAACCCCCACCTAGACACTGTAAAGCAACTTTGGTGGTTAATGAAGCGTGGGTATGTTTTCCGGTATCTGATGGTGGCAGTGTAATATATGCCGTGATTACATAAACATATGTATGTGAGAATGTGGTCCAGCTAGGGGGTAGAGCACGATGTGGCTAATCCGAAAGGTTTGAGTTCAGATATGGTAGCATCGATGGGAAACCCGAGTTGCAGCATGTCTTATATTGAGACGTTTGCCTGAGTATATGTTTGCCCAAAATACATTTGCCCGAAGATCATTTTACCAAATGGACGTTCAACTGAATGTGACAAATGCACGATTTGACGTTTGCCCGAATACGAAAAATGCACGAATAGACGTTTGCCCGAATGCGACAAATGCATGAATTGAAGTTTGTCCGAATGCGATAAACAAACGAATTGACGTTTGCCCGAATGCGACAATGCATGAATTGAAGTTTGTCCGAATGCGATAAACAAACGAATTGACGTTTGCCCGAATGCAAATGAACGAATTGGCGTTTGACCGAATACGGTAAATACACGAATTGACGTGTGCCCGAATGCGATAAATACACGAATTGCGGTTGCGCGAACGCTCGAATGCGACAAATATGCGAATGACGGTTTCCCGAATGCGATAAATGCACGAATTGACGTTTGCCCAAATGAAAAAGATGCTGAATCAAAGACAAGACTTACATTATTTCTGGATTTGACCCTTGCCTAAATTGCATCTACTTGATTGTGGATATGACAAATAGTATCAGTGCTTACGATTCAATTTTAGAGAGTATCAACTGGATTGTGGATATGACTATTATCTGTGGATATGACCCAAATTTACAGTGTTTCTACTTATTGTGGATAACACTAATGATATCCATGGATATGACCCATTCCTAAAGTGAATGCACTTTTACATGCTCACTGTCATCGGTGGATAAAACCCAAGCCTAAAGTACATCTACGGTGGGTGGGTGCGACTTGATTTAATGTGTGATTCTCAGGTTCTGTCAAATGTAAACAATCATAAAGTGCATGAATTTACGCTCCGAAAATAACCTTTTATTTCTTTCATCAATTCGTCACGTGATATGATTGATCTATGACCTTGACCCAGTTAGGGAGAATGTCATAATTTGTTCAACACTTCCGTTATGTGTGCGTGTGCGTGTGTGAATGTGTGTGCATATGTGTTTTTGTGTCTGTATATGTTTATGTTTGTGTGTGTGGGGGGGGGGGGGGGGCTCAAGTACTTTATCCCCCACCGTGCCAGATAATGGGAATCACGAAAGTAAACAACAATAAATAAACAAGAATAATTTATTCAATCGCTTTCATTTTCATCAACAGCGGTCACGAAAACATTCATTTGTCCCATATAAATCGAATACCCCGTTGATTATGGTGCTCGTTTATAGTATTGCCAAAAATTAGTCTAAAAATATTTTAATGGCATTAAAGATATTGTTATAAAGGCTGCCGAATGAAAAAAAAATCTAAAAGGGTTATTATGAAACAAATAAATGCACAAACAGAAATCCCGAACGTATTTTCTCCTACGTATTTTTATGATGTTGATAATTCTCTTGTATTTTTTCCCTCCATAGCGCTTTTAATAACTGGGTGAAATATAACTCTAGCTAATAATGAAACAAAAAAAAGTTTTGTAGAATATTTTTTTTCCAATAATTTTAATTAAATTAAAAAGTTAAAAGAAACTTGTATACTAGGACAACATAGCAGCTTATTTTAGCACTAAGGTGCTTTCGGGTGCTTTTGAAACCATACCTAACATTCTAGACAACAGATGCGGTAAAAAAAAAATAGACTTGAAATTCGGGACAACACAATGACATAGGTTAATATGTTCCTGTCAATTTAACTAATAACATGTGTGTCTCATGTTAACAATTACAAAACTGTTATTTTTTAAAAAATGAAACAATTAATTACTATATGATAAATTAATTACTATATGATTATATTATGTCTCCTAATAATTACAGCCAGTTTTTTTTACAATGGACCCATTAATAGGGTGTCCCGCTAAATTATATGTAACTATGTATATTATATACATATACATATATTATATACATATAAATACATATAAATATATTTATATATAACCACATATGTATATATCTGTATGTTTTATATCCTCATTTTTACTTTCTCGTATATACGAAGTATAGAGAAAGTCTTGTAATCGTGCAAAAAAAAATCGAGATTTTTGCAAATTTCGACGTTTTACACCTCACTGATACGGAAAAACATAATTTTGCAATCTTGTCCGTATGTCTGTGTGTCTGTCTGTCTGTGTGTAAACACGATAACTTGAGTACCTTTACAGCTTTCTTGATGAAATTTCAAATATAAGTATTTTATCAAAATCATAGATCCTGATCAACTTTTGAGCGATTTCCGATAAACGGAAGTGGTACTTTTTCTACTTTGAATTTTTCAAAAGCCTATCTTTTCTTCTTCTTCTTCGTTCTTAATTTTTAGTGTTGGAAGGGATCGAGCCTTATCTGCCAGAGGGTTTGAACTCGAGACTTTTTTTCCGAATTTATCAACTATGAGCTTTGCCGACTCGACCATGCTTCCATCACAATTAAGGATTACGCGCCATTGAGGATTACTGGTTATGCGCCATTGAGGCCATTGACTCCGATTTCAGCCTGCTTTTATTTTTGGATTTGCTTCCATAGCCTTTGTCCAACCAAGAACAAACTACAAACTACAAGGCAGCAGTTGTTTGAATTTGGAGTTGTCTCTCCTAGAAGAGTGGCTGACCCCAGCTAACGAGCCTCATCTGCCCGAGGGTTCGAACTCGAGACTTTTCGGTTTAGCAATCAAAAGCCTATAACTTGAGTACTATTTCAGATAGCTAAATGAAATGTCACATGTAAGTAAAAGATGTTATTCTATACTTTCTGTCAAATTTTGAGTAATTTCCGTTTACCGGAAGTACTAATTTACGCCATTTCCGATTTCTCAAAAAACGCATGTTAATTTATAAAGTACTAATAATATTGCGCACTATTATGCACATTTGGTTTTGGCGTTCGATTGGTGCGCAATGTTTTTTTCTATGAGATTCTATTCTATTTTTAAAAGTTTAAGTAATTAAAAATCATGTCTATATTCCAAGTTATATAAGAATATTCGAGAAAGTTTAGGGGAGATCACTCCCGGTTCATTTAAAACATATTTACGTTTTTTGGTAACTACCAAAAAATTACACATAGGCAACTGTTATCAAAATGCCATAGCTGAATATGCTTTCTGTCACAGCACTGCAAAGCCATAAGTTTCTGAAAAACATGATGCACCTTATGCTAATTAACAATATCAGACAACTGACTAATTTAAACACAAGCACGGCGGCGCTAATTGGTTGGCGGATAACAGTTTCAAAATAAAAAATCTGGAACCTTCCAAGCAGAAGATCAGCCGAGCAACAACCAAACGGATTGACGTCATTTGTCGAAAGTTCAACATGGCTTCCGGTGAATGACGTAGCAGCGTGGTAGCCCATCTGGGATCTGCTAATAGAATTTCATGTGTGGTCATGTAATGGTTCTATGCATAATACACGAAGTTCTCTGCATTAGTGTAATATATAAGGTTGTATTTTAGTTATATTTTTTTATTGGCATCCATGATGAAATGTATTTCATTCTATGTAACTCGTGTGAATATACGTCGTATATGTTATATTCAACATCAAGCTAGTTATCATTTTATTATGCGATTTTATTAAAAACAGAATTCACTGAAAAGCAGGGCAATTTTTTTTTATATCCTTTAACCCATTGTTCATTCTAATATACATTTTTTTTCCAAACTGAAATTATAAATGTCATAATATATTACCTTGTCACTGTTTTTATGTTTGTCATTTTGTCGATAGATTTCTGAAAACTATATTTATTGAGAATTATAATCTATCGAGTTTTGATTCAGATTTTCTTCCAGGCATCTCTCCGCCCCCCCCCCCGCCCCACCCCGGCTCGAACAAAATGGAATTTATATAGAAAACATATACTTTTACCAGTGTCCGTCCGTCGTCGTCGTCCCCCCCCCCCCCCCCCCCCCCAAATCCTCTCGGAGAAAAAAAGTGTGGAAGAAACATTGGATTAAATGCTTCCGCAATTTGTTAACTTAGTATTATAGCAAATCTGAACTGTTAATTATATATATATATATATATATATATATATATATATATATATATATATATATATATATATATATATATGTGTGTGTGTGTGTGTGTGTATATGTGTGTGTGTGTGTCTTCCTTTGTGTGTATTTTGATTGAGTGTTGTTTGAATGTAATCAACACGTTATTTTTACAACAGTCATGGCCTGTTGATCCCACTTGTAACGGGCACTTTCCCTATTGCGTCACATCGCACCGCACTTGTTGATTAGCCGGGTTTTAAGCTCCGGTGAGCACATCGGCCAGATCCAGTTTACTTACCGCCTGATGACGCAGACGATCCGTTCTTGTACTCTTGCAGACGTCAAGGACGAAACCGGAACAGCACCGTTCCAGACCACGTTATTCTCGGTGAGGGGAGATCACTTTTAACTACCCAGCCCACGCGCAGGAAGTTGAGTCAGGGGCAGAATGCTAACCCATTTATCATTTTACGCATTATTATTTTTTTAGCAATGATATCAGTCCTTTCGTGTCCTTGTTTGGC
This sequence comes from Physella acuta, assembly GCF_028476545.2. Classification (NCBI taxonomy): domain Eukaryota; kingdom Metazoa; phylum Mollusca; class Gastropoda; family Physidae; genus Physella; species Physella acuta. The sequence continues at coordinate 25,221 of NW_026732061.1, forward strand.
TAAAGATTGAGCTGTAGGTCTCGAGAAACTACATATAAAAAAAGGAAAAAAAAATTGAGCCTAAGGGACTCAACTTAGTACAGAATTGGGAAATCCCGTAGTTTCTAAATTTAGGTCGTCTGAGTTGGGGATTATTTTTTTTTAAACTGATATTATTTATAATATTGTTTCAATCGAATAGGATTTCAACTGTCAGCGTTTTAGACATGGCATTAAAAAGGATTAAGAAGGCTTAGATAAAAGTGTGACATTTAGATAAAAAAAACAACTTAGCATCAGGTGTTAAATATTTGCCAAAAAATATATACTTTCTAAATATTTGTTTTATAATTAATTTTCATCATTTGCCAATTAAACTTAATAATGTTTTACGCTGTTTTAGACATCAAATAGTATTGATTATTTTGTTCTATAGATTTAAAGATATTTTTTTTAACTATAAAAAAAAATATTATAAAGTGTAATTTATCTCTGAAACTATTCACGTGGTTTACCATAGAAATGTTCTTGTATAACGTTCCATTAGTAGACATATAAAAAAAATAATTTAAAACCTTCTACATTAAGGACATTTATGGCGCGGATTGCTCGTCCGAAATGGGGAAAAAATCCCAAATTATATTTGTTTTATTTTAGGTTTTCAGTTCGTTTCCGGGAGGGTGGGCGTAGTCAGTGCTTATCTTTAAGGTGTGTACTCAGTGCTTACCTTTAAGGTTGGTGTAATTTTTGCTTACCTTTAAGGTGGGTTTACTCAGTGCTTACCTTTAAGGTTGGTGTAATTAGTACTTACCTTTAAGGTGGGTGTACTTAGTGCTTACCTTTAAGGTGGGTGTACTTAGTGCTTACCTTTAAGGTGGGTTTACTCAGTGCTTACCTTTAAGGTGGGTTTACTCAGTGCTTACCTTTAAGGTGGGTGTAATTTTTGCTTACCTTTAAGGTGGGTGTACTCAGTGCTTACCTTTAAGGTGGGTGTACTTAGTGCTTACCTTTAAGGTGGGTGTAATTAGTACTTACCTTTAAGGTGGGTGTACTCAGTGCTTACCTCCAAGGTGGGTGTAATCAGTGCTTACCTCGAAGATAGTTGTAAACAATGTTATTCACAAAGGTGTTTTCATCGAATTGTCATTTTGTATCACCAACCTAGATTATAAAATAAATCTATTTTATGTGGTAGACAAAGTATGCATTCTGTCTTGGTTTTTATTGTACCTGTATGCCATTTAGCAAAGAGTCAACCATAAGTGTCCAGATTCCCCTGACGCTTCTCATTTTTACCAACTCTCCAAAATGTGATTTCTTCTGATAATCTCAGCCTCAAGTTCTGGTCTCTTGGAGTTTTTGGACGGGCATCTTTTCCGCTTGCATGAAAGGTTCCATTTTATTGCCAGCCTGGTGACGTGGGTACGTGATACAAGCCGTGTGTGCCTTATCCAACTCTGCCTGATTTATTCCTTTGTTTGCTTCTAAAAACTTGAAGCTTCTCTCGATCCAACCAACCCTTTAGTGTTTATGTGTAAGACGTGGTGTTGGTATCACAGTGCTAATAAATGTGTGTGGTTGGTTTCAGTTAAATTTAAAATAAATTAGATTGGGATTAGGTTTATTGTCAACCAGCTAAGTGGGTCTTGTGCTAAATAACATGTCAATTTTCTTTTTTAGAAGACGATACGTTAAAAGCGGTATCGCAAATTGTGTCTGTAGGTCTCTGTGTGTCATCCAACACGCTGAACCCTTGTCATATATTCACTGGACGTAAACCCCTGGGCATCAACCCCTGTACATAAACCCCATGTATATAAACCCATGGGCACAAACCCATGGACATTGACCCATGAACATAAACCCCCATGGGCATAAATCCATGGTAATAAACCCATTGTAGATAACCAAGTAGAATTAAATACCTGTAAATAACCACTCTGAACGTCAACCTCCTGGGCATAAACCCCTAGATGCAAAACCCTTTACTTTAACACCTGGGCATAAACCCAAGTGGGCAAAAACTAATCCGTCCAAGTTACATAAAAACTGAAATAAGCTTTAAAATAAAAGAGTAAAAAGATATTCCATTTGATATTTCCTAGACTTTTTAAGTTCTAAAATTAAAGGAACATTTCAAAAAAGAAATCCCACATAAATACTCTTGCTATCAACATTTGTTGTTGCTGTTGGGGTAATGGAATTCCTGAATGTATGTGGCCCTATACATATACATTTTCCACGCAGAAAATGCGAACATTGATTGTATCGTCAGCCACATGGCGACAGGGTTCTTTTACGGCATTCTTTTTTTTCGGGGGGGGGGGGGGAGGCGGAGGGGGAGGGGTGGAAACATTTGAAACTTCCATGGGTGGGGCGAACTTTAAATTCCCGGGGGTGCTGGACGTGTTCCGGGAGGAGGGTTATCCTGTGGGGGTGGGAGTTATTTCTGGAGGGTGGAAGAAATATGCCTTGTTGTTTTTTTTTTTTTTTTTTTTTTTTTTTTAAAATCCGGACACCCTTACATCATCTCTAAATATGAGAGCTCATAATGGGTGGTCTATGTGTGAAATATCTGTGATTTATTTGTAAATATTTCTATCTCTCTCAATTCTTTTATTGCAGCCCGAATGAAACTGGCGATAGACAAAAACCAAAACATACAGCTCAACGGAAAGATAAATCAAAAGCAAAATTGATATCTTTTTTTTTTAATCTAGAATCATTTCCCTATAAACATATCAAAACAAATCATTAAAAAAATAACAAATGCCCGAGAAAGAAATATATTTCTTGTTAGTACAAGGAGACAAAACGAAGATGAAATGGAAGATTGGATGTTGGGAGATCCAACAAAACGAAGGCTTTTGTTTCTAAATAAAGTTTGAGAAGATAGATTTGCATAGCAGTAAGCTAGGTGTAACTTTTTACAGAAAAGAAAATGTTTGCTTCTTAAATTAAAGTGACGCGGCTTCGGCTTGGTAAATATCATTTTTATACAAAACTATACATTTAAAATGTGTTCTTTCCCACATCCAGAAATTTCGTATCCATGACATGTCATGCACGCATACACACAAACACACACACACACACGCACACACACATATACATATATATATATGTATATATATATATATATATATATATATATATATATATATATATATATATATATATATATATATATATATATATATATATATATATATATATAACCAAGCTAAATTGAACTGATGAGTCTTTACATAATTAATTTGAACTGTGAACAGTCGGATGACTTATCAGTACTTTAAACTGCTGAACCGTCTGAAGCCATCACACTTACATCTACAAAGATTAATCAAATTATCATTGCTAGATTTAAGACCTGTCGGTGGATGGGGGAGGGGAGGGTTTGTTTAGACGAATCCCCTAGAAACAAACACTCTCTGGAAAAAAAATCAATAAGCTACTGAAGGTTTTCTTACGGGCTCATAAATGATCGCAGCGGTGCCTCATGGGAAATTCCCGTTAGTTTTGGTTGACCTTTGTCTTTGGACTTGTTATTAATTGAATTTATATCTCATTTTCTTAACACGGAAAATAACTTCTTTGTTTCTACTTTTGAACTGGTCGTAATTTAATTTTTAGGTTATTTGTTTTTAAGTTACTTCTGGGACAATCAAAGTTTCCGAAAGACAAAAAAAACTAATGGTTGGTAATTCAAGAACATTTGGATTAAAAGAATGTATAACATAACAACCGTTAGTGTATAACTGTCGTCTGGGTGCTAGCTCAGTTCGGACTTGTGACTGTAGGACGTTCATTAGTCTTCCCAGCTCTGATGAGTACCTAACTTATTTTGGGGAAAGTAGAGGCGGCTGGGCATACTGCTGACAACACGATCCCTTCATATGCCGATGGGGAAAAAAATATGAACTCAGTTCGATCGAAAGAGGAATCTTTACTGTTATGGTGTAGCGGTATATAACAAAACAATTAACCACTATTACTATTCCTGTGGATCTATTGTGGAGAATAGAGACTCAACCGTAACTCTCCATAGCACTCGGTTCTGGGCGATTCCTCAAAGTTGGGCCCACGATATTCCAGCTGCTTGTACTTGGAGACAGCTGATCTTTTCCATGTTTTGTTTTGGCCTACACACTCAACCGTAACTCTCCATAGTATTCGGTTCTGGGCGATTGCTGAAAGCTTGACCAACAATATGCCAGATGCTTGTACTTGGTGACAGCTGATCTTTTCCAAGTTTTTTTTTCGACAACACACTCTTCTATTTCGGTCAGTATTCTAATCTAATGCTTGTCTGTTGATGATATTTGTTTATTTTTGTAAGGGGTTTTTGAATATTTCAACAATTTTACTGTTGATAAGTTCATTTTACAAAACATCTTATATAATTATTAATATATTTTAACTAAACATTTGTATTTGCAGATTGTTTCACAGATTTTACTAGACATTTGTATTCGCAGATTGTTATACAGATTGTACTAGACATTTGTATTTGTAGATTGTTATACAGATACTAGACATTTGTATTTGCAGATTTTTATACAGATTTTACTAGACATTTGTATTTGCAGATTGTTATACAGATTTTACTAGACATTTGTATTTGCAGATTGTTATACAGATTTTACTAGACATTTGTATTTGCAGAATGTTATACAGATTTTACTAGATATTTTTACACACACTTTAAATCACAATTTAATACATACATTCAAAAACATTTAATTCAATATATATGACAAAAATATCTATAAATAGTTTATTTAATTACGTTTATGTTTCATTGTTACTATATTAAGTATATAGTCTTAAACTTCGAACTCAAATTTCTTTTAGTAAACTGACATTATGGCTTCCGTCAAAGCGTTGAAAACATGTCAAACCTTAAAAGTACTCTCTCTCTCTCTCTCTCTCTCTCTCTCTCTCTCTACCCCTCTCTCCCTACCGTTCACTAAAACAATAAATCCTTCTCACCTCAGCAATAACAAACTGGCGTAGTACTTTAAAAATCTTGTTTTTGTTTTGAGGCTATAATTAAAATGCCTGTCAGTTTAAAAAGTAGGATTTAGATTTCTTCTTCGTTTATTCGAGTTTACCAGACGTCCGCTGTGGCTCTAGTCTGTGATGTAATGGGTTTTGGTCTCATCCCACCCCATTTACTCACTATATCCACCTTGAGTGAAGAGAAGGTATACAGATGGCTTTAGCGTCTTATTTCAATCTACCGCAAGTTTGTTCAAATGAAGTATATATATATATATATATATATATATATATATATATATATATATATATATATATATATATATATATATATATATATATATATATATATATATATATATATATAATAACGAGAGCACTGTTTTATGTTTCAGACCGGCCAAGGGTTACTTCTTCAACTGGTTATGTTTAACCCACGGCACATACACGTGAAGCTTAGATCTACAGCTCTCTCTCTCTACAGCTCTCTCCACCCCATGCGAATGGCTATCTCTGTTTTTGTCAATGATCAGATCACTGAGTAACTAATAGATATACCCGCACTTCCTGTGTGGATTAGCCGACTAACTCAATGATAATTGCTCCGTCTCTAAGCAGTTTGAGTCTATAAATAGAATAACAAAAGGAAGGAAACGAAATTTTAAACTGATTTCCGCCATTAAAAAAATAACATGAAACCTACAGTTCACGACACATCGCATAGGAATTTAAAATAAATATTAGGCCTATAGGTTTAATACATATTGCATAGAATATAGAAATTTAGATCTAGTGTTCTGGTTAGTAGTTATTTCATGTTTATTAGAATATAGTCTAGAATCTAATCATACGGCTGCATAAAAAGAAAGTTTGAAGGAAATAGAATAGGAATCTAGAGAAGCGGAGGTAAGAAGGTTAAATTAGTAATTTACATGATTTTTATTGTAGTTTCACTGTTTGTTAGGCCCAATTATTAAATCTTTAGATCAGAGGTCCAGCTTGATCATGTGTGGTATCTATTGTGGTGCATTGGAATGAAAAGCCCACATACTTAAATATAGAATCTAGTAGGCCTATACTATAACTGTACTGCCCTATACTTTAAATTTGTTGCCACAAGAAAAAAGCCTATTTACTATTAGGCCTATTAGTTATAATTTAATTAAATTGAAATATTTGATTATCTTTATAGTTTATAGTGAATGCATGCTAATGAGCATTATTCAAGCTGCTGTTATATTTAGGCTCATAGGCCTATATACTCTATAGCTTAGGCTATATACTATAGACTATATATTATATACCAATATTGTGCATAAAACTTAAAGCATGTAAGCATACACAATAATAATTATCATTAGACCTATAGTAACTTAGACTCGTACTATTTAGTACTACTTTAATAGTACCTTTAAACTATTAGGCATAATGAAATAATGATTAATGATTTCAGTGTTTTCCGCACTCGAGAGGAAAGAGGTTGCAGGGACTAATCTTTGCCAACATACTGGATTTCTGGTGATGACAATAGCAGCAGATAGTATGCGGCTCAGTTAATACTAAAAACAATTGATTTTACTAATTAGTGGTAAGCTCTTTTTTAAAATAATATATTATAACATGGTATCGCAAAGGTTCAGGTTGTCCAATAAATGGTAATTAGAGTCAGGTTTAGGACTATAGTTTAATGCTTGGTTAGTAATATGCATCAAGTTGGGAAAGACATAGAAATGGAAATACATAGAATTTAATGTGTTCATTCGCAAACGTTACTATTTAAATTTTTTTAGGGCTGCTATTTATTGCTGAATAATAAAATCACTATACTTATCCACTATATTATGTTTAAATAAAGTGAGTTTAGATCAGTCGAGTAAATAAATTTAATAGCAAGACATAGCTAAAATTTACAATGAATATATATATATATATATATATATATATATATATATATATATATATATATATATATATATATATATATATAATTTGATTGCTATTTTATAAAAGTATGTAAATCACAGACCAAACATTACTTTGTATTGTGTCTACAACTTAAGGAAAAATGCTACTACTTTGATGGATTGCACTAAATAGGGGTTAGCTTTAATTTAATAATTTGTGAGATATTCTTGCTAATCTATGTGTAAATTGCTTTTCAGGACTATGAGTGTGTGTTTGGCCATCCAGATTTCATAACTACAACTGATGTTCAATTACAAGGGATATTAATCAGTCTCCGTGGACTATACACTGTGCCTAGTTTCATCCTCAGGTAACTGTACTATAGGCATAACCCATTTTTTAAAGTAATTATTATAGCAAGAGATAGCATTGTATGTTATAATAAATATAATGGATTTTAATCCAAAATATTTTATTAATTATTGTCTTTTTTTTAAATTCTAATAAATCAGTGAGTGTACAACATAGAGGGTATTATATTTGAATGATAATTGAAACACATATTGTTATAGAGCTCAAAACTATGTACTTATCTAATATAATTAATATACTGAAACAGTTTTATTGAAGCATATTATTTCATATTTTACCACACAGAGACTGATGTGTAAGCTTAAAGTAAAGACATCAAATCAAAGTATCAGCCATCAAGAGGGTAAATATTGATAGTCTACTTCATTAATCTTCAATATGAATGAACACAATTTTAAATCTATAATCTTTGCTGATAATGTTTGTTTCTTGTTATTCATCATGTTCAGTGCTTTATCTTTTCAAAGTAATTAGTTATAGTAAAGAAATATTAGAGATAGTAATATAAATTTGTAATTTATTTTTCTTGCAAGTTCCACAAAAGAAAGTATCAAAATATTTTGCCTTTATTTCATTTACAGAAAAACATTCAAAATCATATTATGATATACAAGTCAAGCAAGTCTGACCAGAATTTTGATGCAGGCCAAGAAAAAGCTGGATACTTGATTGGAAGGGTCGCGCAAAAAACATGGGTTATCACTAGGGAAACAAGCTCGCAATACAGTTCACTGTTAGGACAGCAAGCCAAATACTTCTAAACTTATTTGAATCATTTTTGCTGTTTATTATAATTCATCCAATTGTCTTATTAAATATAAAAATTTATATATATACACAATTCCTAATATAGAATTTCTAAAAATGTTTTATTATAATATTTAAAAATTAAACAAACATGTTCCCAGAACACAGCCACATAATGTCAACATGTTCCCAGAACACAGCCACATAATGTCAACATGTTCCCAGAACACACAAAATGGCAACATGTTCCCAGGACACACAAAATGTCATTATGTGCCCAGAACACACAAAATGGCAACATGTTCCCAGAACACACAAAATGGCAACATGTGCCGAGAACACAAAAAATGACAACATGTGCCGAGAACAATGCCCCTTACATATGACATGTTCCCAGAACACAGCCCGTAGTTGGTCTGCCATAAAAAGTTAACAATACTTTACTTTTTCCTTAACAATTTTACAAGCAGGTAATAAAGCCATAAATCTTTACTGTGGATATAGCCAATAAATAGGGTAACCTTCACTATATGCAATTTGTAGTTTTCAATGCCTGTCTCATGCATATTATTTAGCCTATTGTTTTGGGTCTTGCTTCATTTACTCAATAAATTATATAGGCATGAGAATTTTCATTTTAATCTGCAAAAGCTACATTCTGTACATTATTATTTTCAAACTACATCATATATTTTTCTCTTCTCTGATAAAAAATATTTCTCATATTGTTTGTGTCAAGTATTTTATTTTTATCTATGCAATGCTATATTCTTATTTTATAATAATTACTTTTATACAAATTCTTTTGAAAACTGTTCTTTATTGATTTGTATCATTTTCTTTATTTCTGAAAAATAAAACTTTGTTTGGGAATCCTTTTTTTGTTTCTGTACAAATTAATAAACATAAATACCTACCAGGCTTAATATCCAGCAACATTAAACAATTAAGTAGGGCCTATTGTTAGTAATGGTAAATTATATACTAATTAATGTGATTTCAACTGTGTCAATGTTGCTACCAACTCCAATAATTAAAACCGAAGCCATTTACTATGAAGTAAAACTTGGGTGTAATCCAAATCCACCCAGTTGCCGGGGGCAAGGTACCAAACATGATGTCCAGTAGAGGGTTAAGAAAGTATCATTATTAAATCACTATTAAACCCCTCCTCGCCTACGCCATTGCTTGTATGCATATGGACGTTATCGGAATTTACTGTATTGCTGATAAGTCGAAAATGCGAAAAAGACACGTTTAACATTACTAGTTTGAAGAATAACATTCATGTTAGCCGAAACAGGTGTATTCTAAAGTTGTTTAAATTCATTTTATTGTTCATTACGATTATGATGTCGTAAAATATAGGCCTATTTAAAAAAAGCATAACTAAAAAGTGTTTAAACGCATTTTCTTCTTAGAAAAGCCGCACATGCATGATATCATTAACATTACGGCAAATCAAACCCTTGAAGAAGCCCCATCAACCATTCAATTATTACGATGGGCAACAAATAAAACGCCCGCATCAAGGTACAATCCTTATGCTATCGACATTAGCTCAACCCCGGCAACTAACGTGTCCCAAAACCAAGAATTGAAATCTTGATTCATTATTCTGATTAATTAGTGGTTAAACATCTTTAGGCATCTGAAAATGTTAGTTTTTAATCTAGTGTACTCAAAAAGGAACAACATAAAGCTTTATGCCGCCTTAAAAACCCAATCCCATGTTACGCAAGGCGTCGATAGAGAAAGAATAAGGCTTTGAGTCAGAACAGGCAAGGGCTTAGATAACTGCCAAAATACCTAATCTGTAGACCTCACAAGTCTAGACGATATATTTGTGCCTCTGTTTTTAGACTTTCAGAACAAATGCATGTGATGTGGTCAGTAGGTACATAAAAGAGAAAAGTAGTTTTAATCTAGAGACTTCAAACATTTCTGAAGGACCGAATTTGAACTTGTAGGCAGAGGCGTAGCTAGGGGGGGGGCGGGGGGGGGCGGCCGCCCCGGGCGCCGACCCTATGGGGGCGCCAAAAGGGGTGGGAAAAATTTTTTAAAGCTGATTTTATGCTGCAGTTTTGAATTATAAACTGTCTAAGTTAAGAAATGTAATGGCTACACACCTTTACTTACTGATTTAACTGTTTTCTACCTTGATTTCTTAATGTAAAACATATACTCTTAAGAAACAGTGACCGGCAAAACCGCTTTGAAGCTTTTCCTAGATGGGGGGGGGGGGGCGCTTTTTCGAGACTTAAAACGGAAGAATTTACACTAGATTGTTGAGTCGATAAACGTTACCGCTATTAAAAGAAACCAATTGTATTAAAACGTATTGTACGATTGTTGAACTGTAAAATACGTTAGTGACTTTTATCAAGATGGTGCAGGGGGGGGGGGGGGGCGCTTTTAGGCTAAATAAAATAGCAAAATTACACAGGATTCTGAGTAAACAACCTTTAGCTCTCAGAAAGAAACGAATTGTACTGTGCATTGTATAATTGTGTAACATTTTTAAAAAAAGTTAGTTACGTTAAAAACCGCTCTACAAACTTTGTCCAAGATGGTTGTGATGAGTGTGTGTGGGGGGCGCTTTTTTCGCTAACAAAAATCGCAAGTATTTGTACTGGATTGGTGAGTATATAACTCTCTTAACACTTAGTAAAGAAACCAAGTGTATTAACGCGTAATGTACAATTTCAATAGCCAGTTTTGTTTAAAAAAAAGACGCGACTAGTTCTTTGTAAGATTCTTACGATTCTCTCAACTTCAACGTGAGAGATCAGATACTTTTGATTGATTGCATTACATCTTACCTGGATCACTGAACTATATTAAAGAGAACTAAATATCACGGATTCTTGAATCCCTAAGCCACTAACCACCGCTTTTTTTCCATGCTCTTATTTCATTCTCCACTGTCTGTAAAAAGACTGTAATCTAGCTCCAAGCCATACAGTAAAAGAGACCACATTTAGTTATAGATCCTGATTGAATTTTTTTGACAATGCATTTGAATTCTACATTTTCTTAGAGTGTTAAAACGCGTTTTATTGCTGCTGATTATAATCAGAACGTCATGGGCTATCATTAAATTGATTGTTACTGCTTCTTCAATCAATACAATTAGTTCTGGGTTGTTGACGTTGTGCGAGCAGTGTTTATTCCAGACTTTTTTCTCCGGGGGGGGGGGGGGGGCACTTGAAATTTTCGAGGGGGGGGCGGTAGACTTTCTTCGGGGGGGGGGCGGACACTGTTAAACGTATATATTTTCTATATATAAATTATATAAATTTCATTTCGTTCGAGGGGGGGGGGGCGGTAAAAATTTTTCGGGGGGCTTCGCCCCCCCCCCCAAGAGATGCCTGGAAGAAACTCTGTGTGCGAGAAGGCAGGGCAAATCTGCGAAATGCAAGACTACGAGCTGTTAACATCCGCTGGATTCCAGTTTGTTTTCTCTAGCTTGTTTTGTCATACCATCAACCAATCAACGAAATACCCATGTCGAATTCCAATGTGAACAATAAATATTTCTGATAACTTCTTCTTGTATGTCACTTGTGTGTCCTTACTCTAACAAACTTCGAATCCAACTATGTACCATATCACAACAGAGATCGTTCCAAAACTAGAACATAAAAGGCTGGTCTAAACATATTAGCGTTAGCTACAAACTACCCTGTAACACAGATCAGGCTTATTTTTTTTTACTGACATTACTAATCTTTCGCAAAAAAAAAATTAAACGCATCTTAATGGGAATTAAATTGTCGTAAAGTTTTAAGGAATGAAAATCATACAATGTAATTATTAAACCTTGTCCGGACTGTAGCATACACGCTTACACACACGCTTACACACACAAATACACTCTTACCCACACACAAGCTTATATATAAACACACTAACACACACACATAATTATACACACACACACATGTATATATATATATATATATATATATATATATATATATATATAAGCGGGGGGGGGGCGCCAAATTGAAACTTCGCCCCGGGCGCCGGGAAGGGTCGCTACGCCTCTGCTTGTAGGCCGTGGTGTCGATGCCAAAGTTTAGCGTCGTCCGCAAAGATAATAAAGCTATCGTTATATCATCTCTATGCCCATATTGTGACAGATATTTACAAATGTGTCTAATATAGGACAGAATACATAGCTACTCAACAGAGATAAGCGCAATCACTTGTCCACGACTTAAGAAACCACTGTACTGCAAAACCCACCTAAATGGAAAATGTCTTAGATGTGTGTTTTAATACAAATGTGTACCTCGTCGCGAGTTAGGACGTGTAGGTAGTCTGTTACTACTCTATATCTAAAAACAATAAAAAGATGACGTGAATTTTATTTGTTCAATTTCTTGGTTAACTGTATTTGTTGCATCTTGTTCAATTTTGTTAATATTGATTAACCTAAAGGGTTCAAATGTAACAAAGAAAATTGTGACTAAGTTTCCGGGTGCGGGTATGCGGACACTAGTTAAAGTAGGCCCTATATATCTATTTATATTTATAGAAATGAAAGTATGTTTATCTGTTTGTCCTATATGAATTACTACATCTTTTTCATCGGATCGCCATAAAACTTTGTGAACAGAGTTTTTTCCAGGAATCTATACGGAGGGGGGGGGGGGGGTGGAAGCAGAGCCCCCCCCCCCCCACCCCCGAACGATACGGAATTTATATAGAAAAAATACTTTTAACAGTGTCCGCACGCCCCCCCCCCGGAAAGATTTCGCCAGGGCGGCACCCTAGCAGGAAGCAGAAGCGTAGCAACCTATTCCGGCAGCCGGGGCGAACTATCAATTATGTGCCAACCCTATTCAAACGCTGGCAAAAAGGCGCCCATCCCTACATACACTCCCCTATTTAAAATAATTGAGGATATCAGCCATGTATAAATCTGTTTTCTTAAATTTTACTGAAGAATGAGGATTTTTTTTAAAAATTGTCTACCCCTTTTGGCGCCCCATTCGATCTGGGGTCTCTGACAGGAAGCAATGCAATTTTTCTCCATAAAAATAAAAGCCAGATGCAATTTGACACTGTTCGTACGAGAGTCATAAAATTTTGGGTAGTTGGTGAAAAGGGTTTCGAGAAAGAAAAAAATTCTTAAGTGTGGCACTCTGGGAGGGTTCGATTTTTCTAATTATACGATTATGAGCTCAGAATCCAGAGGGGAATCCAGAGGGGCTATCTCATCAATTGCGGTCATAGGTAATACTAGATTCAGCAGAGGCGCAGCGAGGGGGGCGGGGGGTACATATGTCCCCGGGCGCCAACCCTAGGGGCGCCAAAATGGTTGGAAAAATTTAAAAGCTCATTTTAGCTATAGTTTTGCATTATAAATATTTAAAAAATACGGGGAGGGGGCGCCAAATTGAAAGTTTGTCTCCGGCGGGAGGGGGGGGGCGCCAAATTGAAAATTTGTCCCCAGGCGCCAGGAATGGTGCTACGCCTCTGAGATTCAGTGATAAAACTACACCAGGTTCATCCGCCAGCTCCCCGGCGGTTGAGTGGCCCAGAGCGGCCAAGACCCATCTCGGGCGACACTACGGTTTAGATGGGCTACTATAAATGTTCACTAAGTAGAATAATGAGCGCCCGCCGGCGCCCTGGCAGTTGGCGACAGCGAGCGCCCCGGGCTCTACAGAGAGTGCCTCCTTAAAGAGCACCCTACAATAGGGACACGGTGGCACACGACATTTTATAATTAAACCGAATTAGGGGCGCCCCTGCGGAAATATAACCAGTGGCTCCCTGGAGCGCCAAGGGACGCGTCTCTAACACATGGGCGGTCGTCAATGTGTGTTCTACCTCACTATTACAGAGGTTTATTAACGTACACTCAAGGCTTTCATACAGTGAGCCTTGGTGCGTCTATGCGGCAGTGTGGACAAACCCGCGCCCCAAAAACGAATATGTGGTTTTGTTTGTTTAAGCATTATCAAAGATTTCATTCGTTTGTCATTCAAATTTGAGAAGTTAATGCTAATACCCCTGTGGTGGTTTCTACGAAAAAAAATTCGATTTGGTGGCGCCCTGGCAGGGTTCCATTTAGCTCCCCGGGTTTTCCCGTGAGTACTATGGTACCTTTGTTCGTTTTAATAATTGCGAAACGCTATGAATATGATGGGCTACTATAATCGCTCACTATACCGAGTGAGGCGCCTTCCTACCTACGCCCACCTACCTACATACCTAACTCCCTGCCTACGTACCTACCTATCTACTAACCTGCCTGCGCTGCTGCCTGCCTACCTACTTTCCTACCTACCGTTATTCCTGCCAAACTGCTTTCCTTCCACCCCTCTGTCTACACACCTCACATCCTACTTACACACGCACATATCTTCGTATGTATATATGTATGTGTTAGTGTGCTCTAGGACTATGTATTTTTACATTTTTTGTTGTTACGTAGAACTATTCAGTATAAAGGAGTTTCCTTTTTTTTTGACGTTGTAACTGCCGCTAAAATATTCTTTTTTGTATGTGTGCATAAAATAGTGTAGGTTTATTAACAAAAGTAAATTTTAGTATGTATTTAAGTGTATATAATCATTTTCGTCAAGCCAATGTGTTCATAATCTTAAATTTAAAAACCCATGAAACTCGATAGCCAAAGATTTAGAATGAGAATAATTGCTATTTAACCAGTAACACCTATTCTAATTATTGTAATAATATTTTTTTTAAAATAAATACACACAGAGATTGTTTTCTTATATAATTTATTTAAAAAGTCAACTGTATTTCATAACGAAAATTAACACAAAATACATTCGAATAGAAACTGTCAAGGGAGACTACTCTAATATTTGTAGGAATAATAGTTTTTATTTAGAGTTTTTTTTATTATTAGAAGAAAAGTTAATCATGTAGGTTCTATAAAAGATTACCTTGCATTTAAAAAAAAAAAAGATATTCGATAGGTTTAGAATGAGAAATAGTCAAAATTATTTATTATATTCATTAGTTGTTTTTTTTTTAATAATATAGTACAAAGACCTGTTTTAATTATTTTTTAAAAATCTTATTTTAATTAATAAATTATAAATGAAGATCGAGGATCTATATTTTTTTAAAAATAGTTTAACTGTCCCTAAACAATTGTATCAATCGCTGAGAAATTAAGAATTAATAATTACGTTTAACGCTTTATTAATTAAACGAGTTGAATTAGTTCCGTTTTGATAAACTCTCTCTTTATAACTACTAACGCTTTATCATTGAGTTTCTTAAGAGAAAAATACAGGAGAGCGGTAGTTATCATTGACTCTGTCATTGATAATTTCATTGAGTCTTTCATAGAAAATAGTGTTTGATCGGCTGCTCTCTCTCTCTCTCTCTCTCTCTCTCTCTCTCTCTCTCTCTCTCTCTCTCTCTCTCTCTACGGAAACCGGCTCAGAAGGTTGACTTCCATTAGCCAGGCCGGCCTCAGTGTAGCAAACTCCGACACATGGTGGTAGTAGAAAGTCGTTTAGTGTCGGTTAGATCACTACACGTCCGTCGCTTCACCGTCGGCTCTCACCGGGCTTTCCTTCCCCACCTACCAGCCGCGGGACGTCGTCCCACCGCCTGGTACCCAGCTTGATCGGGGGGGGGGGGGTTACGGCCAGATCAAAAGCCTCTAGCTGCTGTTAGCTACCACTAGCCAATCCGCACCCACTAGGGGGGTCATGAGCTATACTGGACGGTCAAGCTCAAGAGCTTCAATAAAACGGCATATATCTGCTGCACTGTAGGCGGTCAACATAGACATTTTTTCTAGACAGCCAAGATCTAGAGCTCTACTAGATGGCCATAGTCTACAGCTCCACTAGACGGTCAAGATTTACAGTTCCCATAGGGAAAAAATCGACATTTCTACAAGAAGACTTCGATCTACATTTTCATTGGACTGTCAAGATCTATAACTCCACTTGCCGACCAAGCCCTATAACTCGTCTGTACGTCTCTGATTAACTGCTCCAATAGACGGCTAAAAGGAACAGCTAGTGTAAACATCTCTAGCTTATTACACTCCTTCAATCCACTACTCCAAAACCCACTAAACAATAAAACTAAAAAGTTAAACTTAACGTACTCACTGATGCATTAATATTTTATACACTCGGGTAACTAAGGGACTTAACTTAATAATATACTTAACAAAATTGCGTCCCTTTTTTTCAAATGAACATTACACTAAGTTTCCTGCTAAGGGCAAACAGTAGTCCACACCGGAAGTTCGAATAACAAGGTTATTTTTAGCCCGATATTTCTTTGGCTTCTTCATTCTGCACTGAGGGCAGTTCTGTACTTTATTGCGTTAAATGATGGCCCTAGGGATGGCTGTGGCCATTCTATTTCCTTTTTTCAGGGTAGTTTCAAAGTTCAGGAGACTTTTCCCTCTTTTTTTTTACTGGGATGGTGAAATTTGGTGAGAGTTCTGACATAAAGACATGGAAATCGTGTTTGCTAGCTTTTTTTCTTCTTTAAGTTATGTATAAGGATTAAATCAAGGATATTAGAATAAAATAAATATAATATAGGTATATGGGAAAATATAAATAAGAAGATGAAATGGATATTTCACTATTCTAAACCTAGAGATAACATATGCCTAGCGGTTACAATGGAACCAGCACTTTTTCAATACAGGAGTTTTTTGGGTGTGTATTAAAGCCTATTGTACTTTTCTCAGTGAACGCCACACATTTAGTTAAGTAAAATGAAGTACCCATTTCGAACCTTACGGTCCATACAGCAGGTGAAGTCGAGTCTATGTAATCTCGTCTTATAAAGGGATAGTATGGTCAGTACTAAGCCCAGCCTTCTTTACTTTTCCTAAGGTGAGTCAGGTATCTATCAGAACTAGGTAGACTTATGGACATCCACTCGAAAGCGGGTATCTTCTTCTTCGTTCTTAATTTTAGTGTTGGAAGAGATTCCCTCCAACACAAATAAGTATTACGTGTCAACTTGTTATGCTCTACAAGGTTATTGTCTCCGAATTCAGACGTCTTTTCTTTTTAGATTTGCTTCCATAGCCTTTGTCCAACCTAGGACAAACAACAAGGCAGCAGTTGTTTGATTTTGGAGTTGTCTCTCCTAGAAGAGTTGCTATCCCAAGTTATCGAATCTCATCTGCCCGAGGTTTCAAACTCGAAACTTTTCGGTTCAGCAACCATGAGCTTAACCGACTCGACCACGTCGAACTCCGGGATATCAAACTCTAGTCTTTCTGGTTAGCAGCGGAACGCTCTGCCGTTCGACCGTTCATTCTTCTAGTGTACCTAAATAATTAATACCATCATATCTCTCAATAAAAAAACATTATAAATTTCACAAACCGGTCTTGGCCTAGAGATTTACGACACAAGTGTGTGATCTACATCTCAAAGATAGAAACCTTAACCGCTAGTGTAACGGATAGCACTTGTTTACTGTGTAGACATTGTTTCATCCCCAAATAGCCCCTTTCCACCACAACTTCCTCCCTAGTGTTTCTTCCAGACTTTTCTCCCTCGGAAGGGGAGGGGAGCGCACTTGAAATTTGAAATTTTCGGGGGAAGGGGAAAACGGAGACACTGTTAAACGTATATATTTTTCTATATAAATTCCATTTCGTTCGGGGGGGGGGGGGGGACACTGTATATATTTCTCTACATAAATTTCATTTCGTTCAAGGGGGGGGGGGCGCGTTAGACTTTCTGGAAGAAAATCTGCTCACCCCTAATTATATTGACAGTTGACCTCAATATCTTGCAGCAAATTATGTTTATTTTTTTAAAGTGCAACGGAAAACAGTACGTCAAAACACGTTGTTGTTTTCTATAAGAATACAGTTCCTAGTTGACGATCAAAGTTAGCGAAAACTAAAAACAATACACAATACGAAGCTGTAATGTTATTACACTTCAAAATACGTTAGTGTTTTTCAAGTGTTGCAGGGAATCAAATCCTATGTCCTTGCAATGTTTGTAATTTGTCGACCCGTCATTAGCAACAAACAAATAAAACCAATTAGTCTATGAAACATCTTTGAAATATCGGTAGGTTATTAACGCGTGATTAGAAACAAACAAATTAACCCAATTAATCCATGAAACGTCATTGTAAGTTCTGTAAGTTATTAACACGTAACTAGAAACAATGAAATTAACAAAATTAAGAGTATATAAAAATTACATAAATAAAGCGGGAGTGATCTCCCTTAAACTTTCTCGAATATTCATATATAACACCACGGGGAATGGCAAATCGGGATACAGACATGATTTTTAATCAATTTAGATTACTTAAACTTTTTAAAATACAATATATTCTCGTAGAAAAAAAAACAATTGTACACCAAGTGAAAAGCAAACAATGTGTGTATATTAGTGTGGAATATTATTAGTACTTTTATAAATTTATGTGTCTTTTTTGAGAAATAGGAAATACCGTAAATTACTACTTCTCGTCATCGGAAATTACTCAAAATTTGACAGAAGGCAGTAAATTAGATCTTTCTTTTATATATGAAATTTCGTATATCTATCTGACACAGTACTTGTTATAGGCTTTTAAAAACCAAAACCAAAATAAGTTCCATTTCCGAATACCGGAAATTGCTGAAAAGTTAAAAGAGAACTACAAATTAGATATAATACTTATATATGAAATTTCATCCGAGTACACGGAAAAAGCGCAAAGAGAAAAAAACGCACACAGAAAAAAGCACAAAGAGAAAAAACCTCAAACGGAAAAAAGTGCAAACAGAAAAAAGCGCACACAGAAAAAAGCGCAAACAGAAAAAAGCGCAAACAGAAAAAAGCGCAAACGGAAAAAGCTCAAACAGAAAAAAGCGCACACAGAAAAAAGAGCAAACAGAAAAAAGCGCCAACAAAAAAATTCGCAACCAGAAAAAACAACGAAAAATGTGCAAAAGAGAAATTTAGCACAAAGACCATATGGACTAGATGACACATTTATACATGACTGTTAGGGCTGCTGTGAGAGTGTCGTTTTTAGATCTCGTGATCTACTACCATTTAAAGCGTACCACTACCCTCTGCATTCCCATCACCACCCAATCACATTTCTACTTTGATTGTTTCATCTTCTTGTCCCTTTCCTGCCCAAGACACATGGGGTAGATAAGTAGAGTTTCAGAGACCACGGCATATTAAGCGATGTAGTGGTCAGCACTATGCCCATCCGCCTTTATCAGAGCTGGGTGGACTCATGGACGCTCTACTGACGAACCCAAATTCGACCTCGAGTCTTTCGGTTCAGAAGTCTAGCTCTCTACCGCTACGCCACGTCATCCCATAGCTTGATTGTTTGCGGAATTTTAAAAAAAATTAATAAACTTTTTTTTAACAACACTTGATTGTAGTATCTACTGATTGTAGTATCTACTGATTGTAGTATCTACTGATTGTAGTATCTACTGATTATGGTATCTACTGATTGTAGTATCTACTGATTGTAGTATCTACTGATTATGGTATCTACTGATTGTAGTATCTACTGATTGTAGTATCTACTGATTGTAGTATCTACTGATTGTAGTATCTACTGATTGTAGCATCCACTAATTATAGTATATACTGATTGTAGTATCTACTGATTGTAGTATCTACTGATTGTAGTATCTACGGATTGTAGTATCTACTGATTGTAGTAGCTACTGTTTTTATCTACTGATTGTAGTATCTACTGATTGTAGTATCTACTGATTGTAGTATCTACTGATTGTAGTATCTACTGATTGTAGTATCTACTGATTGTAGTATCTACTGATTGTAGTATCTACTGATTGTAGTATCTACTGATTGTAGTATCTACTGATTGTAGTATCTACTGATTGTAGTATCTACTGATTGTAGTATCTACGGATTGTAGTATCTACTGATTGTAGTATCTACTGTTTGTAGCTGCTGATTGTAGTATCTACTGATTGTAGTATCTACTGATTGTAGTATCTACTGATTGTAGTATTCTTAACTTCCTGGTTAGATTGACCTACTGTAGACTGGAGTATCTACTGATTGTAGCATCCACTAATTATAGTATCTACTGATAGTAGTATCTACTGATTGTAGTATCTATTGATTGTAGCTACTGATTATAGTATCTACTGATTATAGTATCTACTGATTGTAGTATCTACTGATTGTAGTATCTACTGATTATAGTATCTACTGATTGTAGTATCTACTGATTGTAGTAACTACTGATTGTAGCATCTACTGATTGTAGTATCTACAGATTGTAGTATCTACTGATTGTAGTATCTACTGATTGTAGTATCTACTGATTATAGTATCTACTGATTGTATTATCTACTGATTGTAGTATCTACTGATTGTAGCATCTACTGATTGTAGTATCTACAGATTGTAGTATCTACTGATTGTAGTATTCTTAACTTCCTGGTTAGATTGACCTACTGGAGACTGATTTAGATTGCTTCAAGCAAGATGTAGGTCTAAATCCACCCACGTCATTTGTGTGGTTTTAATACCCGTAAACGCCACAGGGTTTTCGCTTGCTAATTCTCATGATGAATATTTTTTGTTGGTTTTTTTATATCAACTGATACGCTTAGATAAGATAGATGTGAGGGAATTTAATCATTCTGAATTTTCTAATTCCTATTTTGGGACTGGGTGAAGGTTTTTGAAAAACTTGCGTTCATACTTTTAAAATCTGCTCCTTTGTATATGCTGTCTAAATGTTGTCATACGCAAACGCATTGACTTTACACTTTAAAGAAATGTACATAAAGCTTAATGAAAATGTTCTATTGTGAATTCGGTCTTGTTAAGGAAATGTAATAAATCTTCAGCCAATTACAACCAATTGTCTTGCATTTTAAAATTACATTAACCATCACAAAAGCTAATCAACTCGTTTAATTTAATTACTTGATTAAAATTTGAACTAAGTTTAAGTATTCGAATAAAACGCTGTAAAATAGATTAGTATTAGCTGTTTATCTTGCATTATTCACTGATGGAGACATTATTTCTTAATTCAATTATACCGCGTTATAAAAATAAAGGCCTATATTTCATGACCCATGGCCCAAGAGGTTAATTAAAGCATCTTGATTGAAACATTAGGATAAGTGATTATCCTAATCCATCTTAATCCCAGCTAAACCACGTATAAAGATTTTCCTAGACTAGATAGCCTTTGCTACAGTGGTACTATAAGATCCCCTATTAGACAGAAACTAGATCTTCTGACGGTAGTACTAATAGAATGAAACTGTATCCAAAGTTTCACTGATAGAGATTTTACTTTCAAGAAGTCGAACATTCACGATAGTGAATGAATATTTTTTTTTTTTTTTTTTTTTTTTTTTTTTTTTTTTTTTTTGTGTTGAGAATAAGGCGTCTTTTAAGTATTATCGATAAAATACATCTATATATCTATACATCTTAGTATCTTGTTGTCTTGGGTAATGCGTGATGTTTTAGGTATTCAAAATTTGTAAACCAGTGTAATAAGCACGTGGGTAACAACATTTTGACCCACCTGTTCTGTAATGTTCGGTCTTTTTGCACGATAAAGTGTAGGTCTACCTTGTTTATCTCTTCAACATTTATGACACGGTAGAATACAAGGAAGTTCACTGTACTGATGTTTGATTCTTTAAATTATATTTTGTTAACAAAAAAAAATGATTTTGAAACTAAAAAAAAATTAGGACAATTTTAAAATATTTTTTTTCTTGCTGCCAATTTGCATTTCAGAGCATCCCTGCTTATGCATCAGAATATTTCCCCAATAATTCTAGTTTCAACGACACCGTGTTTTAATGCAATTAACGTTGCCCTTAATATACTATGGCTCTAATATACTACAGATCTTATATACTACGGCTCTAGTATACTACGGCTCTAATATACTATGGCTCTAATATACTACGGCAGGGGTGGGCAACCTGCGGCTCGCGAGCCGCATACGGCTCTATTGATGTCAAGATGCGGCTCTCCAGCTCCTTGCACAAATACGAATAATCTTAATAAAAAAATAAAATACTTGAAATAAAAACATGTTAGTGGCTCTTTAAAACCCTCAAGTGCATGTACTATTTTAAAAGAGGGTGTGTCGTAAGGTGTGTACATGCGTCAGATCGTATACTGCTTGCCAGAAATTAACAGGTAGATGAGCTGGAATCTGTAAGCATGATAATATCTAGAACGCCACGTCTTATGTTCTTTAAATAAATGTATATGTTAAAATAAATAGCCAGTAACGAGTGTTGCAGTTCTGCAACAGGATGCTTAAAGGGTAACAAAAAATATCACTGTTAGTTCTCTAGCTTTCGAATACGTACTTTAGAACGAGAAAGAATATTACCACAGACGTAAGATAGTTATGAGTAAATTACACACAGAGTTAGAGTAAATAGCCCAATAAATAAGTACTGGAACATTCTCAAATAACGCTTGTTCAACTATTATCTTTCTCCCTACCCACCCGTCCTCTACTCACCCCCTTCCTCTCCTTCCCCCCCCCCCCCCACCTCACAGGATGAACGTGGAACATCCCCATTTAGCTCTGCTGTTAAAAGCTGTCACAGCTCTCTTCATGTGCCTCCGGGGTCTAAGCAAAGGACGACAATCCTTTGATTTCCTTCTGGTGATATCTCGAATTACCTCCGCTAGTTGACCGATGCTATAAATAGCCATGCACTACTGCACGGCAAAGGGAAACAAGCGCCGAGCAGATAATTGCGTAAAAAAAAACCTACACGAAACAATTTTGTTGTTTGAGTTAGCAGCTGGGATTCTCATGTTGATTGCTTCTAACTGTGATTTAACTTGTTATTGCAATTTTGTTTCGTCTATTTTTATTTCACATTTTAAATATATTTCAATTTTTTTTTTTTGCAACGTGATACTCTCTGACCGAGAATTTTAAGAAGTCATTATCTATATATATAATTCTCTTCTTCGAGCCGTTAGAAAACAAGCTGCAAACGCTCTCCCTACCTCCCCACCCCTACATGGTTTTAGTGAGCTGTGTTCACTCTAAATGTTTACAAGCACAATTTCTCTTCTTCGAGCCGTTAGAAAACAAGCTGCAAACGCTCTCCCTACCTCCCCACCCCTACATGGTTTTAGTGAGCTGTGTTCACTCTAAATGTTTACAAGCACAATTTCTCTTCTTCGAGCCGTTAGAAAACAAGCTGCAAACGCTCTCCCTACCTCCCCACCCCTACATGGTTTTAGTGAGCTGTGTTCACTCTAAATGTTTACAAGCAGAGCCAACGATTTTAAACGTAGGGGGAAGGGGGGAGGGGGTTATGGTCCTTAACGAGCTACTTATAGTGTTTTAAAGAAATATTTTCAGTGGCAGCGTTGGAACTGCCGAATTCACAAATTATGAATTATTGAAAATTAGAAACAACTAAATAGCGGCGTATGTTATGCCGCGGGCCGGCTCGTTAAATTAATTTACATTGTTTTTACAGAATGTTGAAGAGACGGCGTAACCTAGAGGTAGAGCGCTAGAGTGCTAACACGAAAGTATCGAGTTCGAATCCGGGTTCAAGTAAGTAGAACGTCCCTAAATCCACCCTGCTCTGATCTGTATCTAACTCACGTTAGGGAATGTAAAGGTGCCAGTGCATAGTGCTGAAACTACCATCTCTTCATATACCAAGATACCAGAAACAGGGAACTTTACTTCACTTGCACCATGGACCGTCGTTAGGTTCTAAAAGAGAACTTCAAGAAACAATACACTTTATGTTAAGTTTAACTACTTTCAGTAGACTATCTAGTTGGTATGTCGAACATGTGATTGGTTTTTAATCATCTCCCTATAACATCTGCTTTTTAAAACAAATAATTAAAAAAAGTCTAGTGACAATTTTAGCGCAATTTCCTTGTGTTATCTAAAAATAGCTCTGTCGTAGCGTAAATCAAGAGCAGGGTTAGTAAAACCATTGGTTAGTTATTAAAACGTTTTTTTTTATGAAATTTTTTCAGTATTTTACATGTTTTATTTACAATAGAGTAACATGACTAAAAACCATTGCGCGCCCAGCTACCGAACGTGACGTCGCAGCCATTGAACGTGATGGCGCAGCTATTGAACGTGATGACGCGTGTGGTGTGGCTGCATAAAATGCCTACTAATTCGGTCCAAATTTTAATTAATTCAAAAAAATTTTGTGACCGAACGAAAGGATATTTTTGAAAACTTTCTTCGGCAATATTGTTCTAAATTATGGCAGGAATCGATTGGTACATGTTTCAAGTCGCTAAGTGGTCTGGTTGCCGAGATATGGGCCAAAAACTGCATTTTTTCGAGGTTTTTTGGCTTTTCCGGGAAATCCATGAAAGAAACCCGGAATTTTTTGGCCTATGTTCATCCTCGTAACTTGCTTAACATAATTGCTTTTGGAACTAGTCCTCGAAATTGCTTCGTTGAGGAGGAGATACGACTTAAAGCTGCGGACACACATCCATCCATCCATCCATCCATTCATTCATTCATTCATTCATACATCCAGAAATGACGGTTTAATAAACGCAATTCTCCAGAATGGAAATTGCGCTAAAAAAATACCTCGTTGGATACACAGAGCTCTTGGTTGCTAAACCGAAAAGTCGCGAGTTCAAACCCCGGGCAGATGAGGTTATAAACTTGTGAACATCTAGTAAGAATTCTCCAAAATCAAACAACTACTACCATGTTGCTTGTTCTTGGTTGTACAAAGCCCACGGAAGCAAATCCAGAGAGAAAAGCAGAGTGAAATCAGAGTTAACGCCCTAAATGGGAAATAACATGTTGACACGTAATACGTAATTGTGTTTGGGGAAAATCCATTCCAACATTTAAGAACGGAATAGAGAGAAACAAGCTTGTGTGTCATCTTTCACTATTAAACACTTCTGTTGCCATGGAGATTAACGGTGAATTATACCATAATAAGGTTATTGTTATGAAAAATGACGTAAAAATCCTCGTTAGACCTAGCGATCCATTTAGAAGATGAAGTAGAGTTCACGTTTCTTGCCCTCGGCAGTACTTCCCTCTCGCCGCCCTTACTTTCGCTAACATGGGTACCCATCAAAGCTGGTTGGACTAACGTTCTACTGGTTGACGCGGATTCGAACTCTAGGGTCAGCAGCCTAGCGCTCTATCGCTAGGCCACACCGTTCCATTGCTGTTGTGTTGGTGTCCTGTTAAACCCTGACCAATGAATTCTCTTGTAACGCTAATGGAATAATTATTCCAAAAAAAATTAAGTTACTAAATTCTTTATTTCATCGGGTGTTTCTTTTTTTTCCTCCGTCGCGTTCTTCAGCTTTTTATTGCTTGTTGCACCTGTATGGAATTCGTAATCAGCTGATGAGGTTTTTATGGCAGAGTCGAAATTGGTTGGACATCTAACATAACATTATCGTAAGGAACACATCAGGCATGTATAAAATAAACATAACACGGTCATCGCTAAAGTGTCAATTATCAATCATCAGTTCAGGGGTGGACCGGCTGTGACCAAGAGGCCCGGGAAATTAAAAAAAAAAATCCCCCGATCAAAATTTTCATTGTGCATTTTTTCTCCATCAAGGTCTACATTTTAAGTCTACGTACGATGGGATTATAAATGGTAAAATGAAGAAATACCAAAAGATTCTTTCATAAAAAATCAAAACATTACTAAGACTATTACAGAAACGTTCCTGAGGGCCAATCGACATATTTTTCCTGTAGGCCCACCGGCAGAGTTTCTTCCAGGCATCTCTTCGAGGATGGGGGGAGCGTAAAAAGATAATACTAATTTTCTAATTTGGGTTCAAAGAAAGTTCACAAAGAAAGTTCACCCCAGAAGAAAGTCTACGCCACCCCCCCCCTCCTCCCCGAACGAAATATAGGAAACATATACTTTTACCAGTGTCCGCCCGCTCCGGAAAATGTTGCCCCCCCCCCCCCCCCCCCCAGAAAATATCACTTGCCACCCCCCCCCCCCCCCCCCCCGGAGAAAAAAGTCTGGTAGAAACACTGCCCACCAGTATATAATTCCTGGGGCCCACCGTTAAATATCACAAAACCACCCGACAGTAATCATTAAGGTCTTAAAGAAAAATCTGAAAACTTGAATTAAAAATAAATCATAAAATATACATAGTTGCATAATCGAACACATGCTGATGAACATTATTGTACTAAAGCAGAAAACTGTACTTAAAACGGCATCAGTGCTTATATAAGATATTCATTGTATCTTTCTGCTTAATTTGTTGGTGTTTGGTGAGAAATCGGGGGGGGGGGGGGGGAGTTATTTGTCGAAAATGTAAGCGAGCAATTATGAAAGTTGCACCAATGTAATAGTATAGCAAATACTTTACTTTCCAAACGATCTTTGATTAGCGTAAAAAGATACAATTATTTTTCTAATTTCGGTAAAAAGAAAGTTCACTTACTTCAAAGATAAGGGAGGTAAATACACATTTCAGTATTATCATGTCTAAATATTGGCTTCTCTCCCCTGTTTTTTAAATAAATGTCACAATACCCTACATTCTGGCTAAAAGTTGTTGTAAATTAATGTAAACGATGTTTTTACTATGTAAACCTACAGGTTTTTGTTTTGTAATTGCTTGCTGAACTTGTGTGTAGATTGGGTTTGCTTTTAAACCTAGCTATTTTGTGTGTAAGTATTGTAAACTTTAAACCTACATATGTTTTTGCTTGTATGTACACCTACAGGTTGCATTTTTTGTGCTTGTATTAAAACCTAAAGGTAGTGTTTCATTAGTTTGTTTTTACCTACTATATTAAATCCTAACAGTATGCTGTTTACACCTGTGTTTTCTTTTCATTTTATTTTTTTTTATCTAAACTTCCGTTATTTTAAATTTTATTAAACGTCTTTACATGGGAGACAACTATATGCAAATACATTTAGAAAATAAAAAATATTATTTACTACCCTTGAAAAGTATATAAAAACTTAAATTTTTAATACGTTGTTAACGGATGGTTTGTCAAACGTCATTTGTTATTTACAGGTTTTATAAAATGTGTTTCGTATCTGAAAATTTTAAAATTGTAATCAACTAAACCTTTAGACTTTCATAGAGTAATTAATGAATTAACCGACGCCTGTCTAATTTTATATAATGTAACTCCTAGTTTCGATGATTGGGCGTATCTTTGTTTTTAAATAAAAAGAAAAATGAAAAATAAACTTATTTGTACAGTTAAAAGGGTATCATGTACTGATGAGTAATGGGTAGGCCAAGGGTCGGCAACCTTTTGAAACGGAAGAGCCAAAAGTTACGATTATCAAAATATCCTTGGTTTTAAAGAGCCACTAACGTTTTTTTTTCATTTCAAATATTTCATTTTTTTATTTAGATTATTAGTATTTGTTCAAGGAGCTGGAGAGCCGCACCTTGATATCAAAAGAGCCGCATGCGGCTCGCGAGCCGCAGGTTGCCGACCCCTGGGGTAGGCAAAATAGAATGCAAGTTTTTTTTTTTTTAATTACCGAGTACCGGAATGATTTTAGTGCAGGTTATAGGCCCTGGTTTACCATTTCTTTGAAGATCTTGTGTGTTATATGAGGTAGTCGGTAGTATAGCGTTATGCTGTATTTTACAGACTTTAAAGTTCTTTTTTTAAATTTAATTTAAAGTTTCTTTTTTTTTTTGTATATAAGTTTAGTTTCAGCCAACCTTTGTATTATGTTTTAAATATTTAAAAATGTGTTAAAGTACTGTGGTGTGTTATTTTGTCGTATTGTGTTGTTATACTTATTTGTCTAATGTTATACGTTATCGTTCACTTGAACTAATTTTATCATTGTCTTGATGTTAACATTGTGTAGTGTATTCAATTTATTTATATTGTATCATGATATTATCATGGTAGTTAGCATACTAGATTTATGTTGATTTTAGTAGTGTATTGTATTGTTACATATTGTATTATGGTATTTAACAAATAGGTTTTATGTTATAGTGCATTATGTTGCATCATTTTGTATCATGATAGTTAGCATATAGGTTTCATGTGAATAGTGTGTAGTACATTATGTTGCTTCATATTTTATCATAATAGTTAGCATATAGATTCATGTTAATAGTGTGTAGTACATTATGTTGCTTCATATTGTATCACCATAGTTAGCATATGGTTTCATGCTAATAGTGTGTAGTACATTATGTTGCTTCATATTGTATCACCATAGTTAGCATATAGATTCATGTTAATATTGTGTAGTGCATTATGTTGCTTCATAAGATATCCAGAAGAGATTAGTTGGGGCTGATGTTTACATGAACGTGACCGCGGGGTATGGTGTAAATTGATACAGAACGAGGAATAACCTGGTTAGGGAAAGTGTGTGTCTGGGGGGAGGGGGTGGAGAGGGAGGAGGTGTGTCGGGGGTGGGGGGTGGGAGGGGGGGGGGGGGTTGATGGACGTTGAATCATTGGAGGCGCGTGTAAGACGTGATGTGCTACTTGTAGACCTGCCCTGCTCTTAATAATTGTATCGATCTTTTATTTCTTAAAAGCTTACAAACAGCCCGTATTACATCCATATACAATCACGTGGGTATATTTGATATAAATATGTCTGCTCCTAAATACATGTATAAAATGCAATCTTTAAAAAAGGGTTGGTGTTTTTTTTTCGAAACAACCATTTATGATTATCAATTATAATAGCCATATTGCTTGAAATATTATTTAACAATCAAAAGTTTTTATTTTATTTTTGCTTATCATTTTTTTTCTTACCGGTTATCAGTGTCTGAATCTTCATCTAAATTATCTCTGTGTGTGTGTATGTGTGTGTGTGAGTGTGTGTGTGTGTGTTTTTTTCTATCTTTGACTGAGAAATTCTATGATCAATAATGTTAGAGCATACATTTGATCTGATGGGTCATGTGATAGATTTCGACCTGTCTTTGACCCAGAAGACATCCACCAAGTTTTGCAATATCACCTTTGTATAGCATGTTTGTATGCCAAATAGAATCACATCTGTATATCATTATATCATTTCTGCTCCATAAAGAGTCTAATTGTTCTATGGGATAAAAGTGCTAAACTGCCCTATTGTATACCGTCGGGCAGGTACATAAGCACGGTGGTGTAAAGGATGTGCTGACCAGGGGGCTAGAATATTACCTTCCCGTCAATTACCCTCTGACATTCCCCCCACCGTCATTACCCCCCGAAGCAATTAACCCCCTATCAATTCCCCCCCCCCCCCAGCGCTAGCCCTAACGTTAACCCTAACCCTAACCCAAACTCTACCTTAGGCTAAGCCGGGTGGTAATGTCCTACAGGGCGGGGGTAATTGATAGATGTGGGGGGTATTTACACCGGGGGTAATGTCGGGGGGGGGGTAATATCCTGGGGTTAATTGACGTGAGGGTAATGCCTTGTTCCCGGTGACCAGTGTTTCTTTTAGATTTTTTTCTTAGATAGGGTAGGGGGACCGATTCTAAATTTTGTGGGTTGTGGGGGGGGGGGGGGGGAGAGAGCGGATGCTGGTAAAAATATTTATTTTCTAAAAAAAACAATATATTTCTTAGAGGGGTGGGGTAAACGTGTTTTGGGGGCCCATCCACCGAAGAGATGCCTGAAAGAAACCCATGACATTACATAGACAACATAGATGACAAAGAGATGTACAGTCAACGTCTACCTCAGGCGTGGGAGTTATCTAGTTTTAGGCATGTAGGTAACAACACGATCACATGACTCTGCAGGATAAATTCAAACAGAGGTAATCCGTTGTAATCTTTCAGCTTCTCCCGTTGAGGTAATCTCGTTATATAACATTCGTATAAAGGGGTATAGTATGGTCAGCTCTACACCCAGACGCCTAAGTTTCACAATCACATGACACTGCAGTTAAATTCAAACACAGGTAATCCATTGTAATCTTTAATCTTCTCCCGTTGAGTTCATCCGTTTCTTTAAATCTCGGCATACAGGGGTATAGTATGGTCAGCTCTACACCCAGACGGCTTTGTTTCACAATCACCTGACACTGCAGGTAAATTCAAACACAGGTAACCCATTGTAATCTTCCATCACCTTCTCCCGCTTGTCCACAAGACACACGGGTAGAGTTCACCTGTTTCAATTACCACGGCACACATGGAGGATAACGGGGTCAGCAGTTTGTCCAGCCACCTTTCTTTCACAATCGTACACAGGTAGATCCACTGTAGTATTGGGTGGATATTTTTTCTCCATTGACAGAATAATGCGTTGATAGAGCTTTACAAGTGTAGACATGTTTTTTAAATAAAAGAAATAGATTATAAGGCAACAGAGTACTTTGTAATACATTAAATGTGGTAGAATCATGACCTAAATGAAAACAAGCTGAAAGTTTAAAATGCCACTAGGAAGGAGCAGGTAGAAAAATAATGCCGCAAGCATTTAACAAAAATGATTTAAATCTACAGGTGACGTAGATGAAGTCAAACAGAAAAATGAGATAAAAAGTATCCATCTATGATGATCTTCCACTAATTCAACATATACTACTTCCAGTGCGGCGCCAGGTTATTTATCGCGCTAAGCAAAACTTATTAAAAGCGCCCTTCCCCCCCCCCCCCCCGCAACTTTTTTCGTGCCCCCGTATTATCAGAGGCGTAGCGACCCTTCCCGACGCCCGGGGACAATCTTTCGATTTGCACCCCCCCCCCCTTAAACTTTCAATTTGGTTTTCCAACCCATTTTGGCGCCCTCCTACGGACAGCGCCCTAGGCGACCTACTAGTTTGCCTTATAGGTAGCGCCAGCCCTGGCTACTTCAATGTATGTATGAATATGTATATTCTATTTTAATATGTCTCGCGATCCATTACTCCAAAACATGTTGAATTAACAATTTTTTTAGAATAAATCCAACTAAATGAAACTACGGATCAAAATTAACAGCTTTGAGAAGCGTAAAAACATAATTTTTATTATGAATTGATAACCACGGATTTTCCCCCAGCCCCAACTAAACTGCCCCTCCATTTCACATCTAGAATCTATACCAAGAGATTCAAAACGTGTGAGGTGGAAGGTTAACTATCCTATCATTATGTCCTGTAATACGTGTATGAGAAATGTCCCAGTGTGTAGTGCTGTATGGCTTGACTTTACTGAAGTTATGTGTTGGTTAAAGCCCCATCAGAGAGATGCAGGGAACATTTCCAGTAAAACAAAAAAATATGTTTACGTTAAGCATCTATACAACACACTTTTTAATTCTTCAAGAAATGTTAATGTAATTTTATGCAAACGAAGTTATTTTTTTTTTCCTTATACATCGCAAATTATAACAAAAAACTTCCAATATACGTTCGACAACGATTTACGATTTTCACCATTGAATTTAAATAAATAATTTTTCGTTAAAAATCTGTAACCAGTTTTATGTTTAGAAACAAGCAAGTTTACTTGGGTTTTTAAGTTTGAAAAAATGATTTAGGCGCTAATCTCCAAGGATTATCTAAAATTACGATTTTTACACCTGAATTCAAATAAAACTGTTTTTTCCTTTAAAAACCTGTAACCGGTTTTAGGTTTAGAAACAAGTAGGTTTACCTGGGTTTATAAGTTTGAACAAATGATTAAGGCGCGTTAATCTCCAAGGATTATCTAAAATTACGATTTTTACACCTGAATTCAAATAAAACTGTTTTTTTCTTTAATAACCTGTAACCGGTTTTAGGTTTAGAAACAAGTAGGTTTACCTGGGTTTATAAGTTTGAACAAATGATTAAGGCGCGTTAATCTCCAAGGATTATCTAAAATTACGATTTTTACACCTGAATTCAAATAAAACTGTTTTTTTCTTTAATAACCTGTAACCGGTTTTAGGTTTAGAAACAAGTAGGTTTACCTGGGTTTATAAGTTTGAACAAACGATTAAGGCGCGTTAATCTCCAAGGATTATCTAAAATTACGATTTTTACACCTGAATTCAAATAAAACTGTTTTTTTCTTTAAAAATCTGTAACCGGATTTAGTTTTAGAAACAAGTAGGTTTACCTGGGTTTATAAGTTTAAACAAATGATTTAGGCGAGTTAATCTCCAAGGATTATCTAAAATTACGATTTTTACTCCTGAATTCAAATAAAACTGTTTTTTCCTTTAAAAACCTGTAACCGGTTTTAGGTTTAGAAACAAGTAGGTTTACCTGGGTTTATAAGTTTGAACAAATGATTAAGGCGCGTTAATCTCCAAGGATTATCTAAAATTACGATTTTTACACCTGAATTCAAATAAAACTGTTTTTTTCTTTAATAACCTGTAACCGGTTTTAGGTTTAGAAACAAGTAGGTTTACCTGGGTTTATAAGTTTGAACAAATGATTAAGGCGCGTTAATCTCCAAGGATTATCTAAAATTACGATTTTTACACCTGAATTCAAATAAAACTGTTTTTTTCTTTAATAACCTGTAACCGGTTTTAGGTTTAGAAACAAGTAGGTTTACCTGGGTTTATAAGTTTGAACAAACGATTAAGGCGCGTTAATCTCCAAGGATTATCTAAAATTACGATTTTTACACCTGAATTCAAATAAAACTGTTTTTTTCTTTAAAAATCTGTAACCGGATTTAGTTTTAGAAACAAGTAGGTTTACCTGGGTTTATAAGTTTGAACAAATGATTAAGGCGCGTTAATCTCCAAGGATTATCTATCTGAAACCTCACCGAGTGCGTGGGACGATTATTGCCAACACAAAGATTGTATCTGTTTCGTCATTACATTCAGTTTTTTTCTTTAGATACACATCAATAAGAACATTAGCTTTATTGTATAAGGTACTAGAGTGTAACAATGAGGATTTAAAGAATCACGAACATAACCTTCGAATAATGTCCTCGTTTTCTGGTCTAGATTGTTCGTTTGTTTTGCAAATGTTAATCTCAGAGAGTGATATACGGGTGTGGTCGAAGAAAACGTTCACGACAAGGCAATCTATTTCAGATGAGACCAAGCCTTGATTCTTTTAAATGCTAGGCATTAATTAGTGCTGAGTGATCTCAATGGTGTCTAAACTTAATCAAATAAAATGACGTTGTTTGTTGTTGTTTCTTTTTTTTCGAATTTCTAACACTCTGAGTGACAACTTGTGTCTTGTGAGCTCATGATCAAAGGATTCCAATAGGGAGCAGTTATCATCAAGATTTCCCATGTGCCCAGTGCACGCGTATGGAGGGGGGGGGGGGTTGGATTATGATTATGGACGGTGCCATGTGCTACATTTCTATAACAAGATATTATTTTTATACAAGGAGTAGTCTGTTTAAATTATTGTTCAACTGGATATGGGGGGTGGGGGGTGGGGGGTGAAGCTAGGTCAAAAAATGTCCAATTTCTGAGTTATATAATACGTGCACTTTTCCAAAAATTGTGAGACTAAAAAAATGTTTTTGAAAGATTTCATCATTATTCGTATTTAAATACTATATATATTGTCCGAAATTACGGTTAAACTATTAAGGTACATTATGTGTTACTGGTTAAAAGTTTCTTTTTAATTGAATCACCATTTTTTTTTAAATAGAAAGTTCGAGGGAGTAGTTAGTCACCAACAGTTCTCATTTTGTGTATTGACTGACTTCAATCCTGATCCGAAAACAAAAGGTCGTGTTGCTCTTTATTTTGTATTTGAAACCATGAAAACATTCAAATTTAATGCCTCATTCCCTTAAATGGAAACTGATAAAACCCTACCTTCTTCTTTTCGTTACAATTCACACAAACACCAGACACAAATAGAGTGTAGTACGTGGGAACTACCTGTACAGTTCATCAATGACAAGACACTCTAGTAAAGGCCGATTGTTCGTTGTGTTTATCAGCCTTAAGCCTGTGTCGGGCTAAACAGGCAAACAGCCTGGTTGGGATAAGACGATTTGGGGCGTCTCCTATCCTAACGATCTGACGTTGTCTGAAAGAAGCAGTGGAAAATACGAGTTAAAAAACTGTATTTTAAACAGGATGTTTTTCTTGAACTCATTCACTGTGAAACGCAAACTGAATATTTATGTATATTAATATAAATAGTAATTTATTTATTTATTCGTTTAAGTACTACTTTATTCAGCACTAATACTTCAACATGCGCAACCGCCGGCGCTCCGTAGATTGCACGACCACAAGCGCCAAGGGTTCCCTTGCGAGCATTATAGCAACTCTGCGGTAGTGTAATCAGGGGCTCCCGAGAGCGACCCTGTACGGTGTACGTCCCTGACACATGGGCGGTCACTTAAGTGTGTTCTAACTCATTATTTCGGTGAGTGATTAACGTACACTCAAGGTTTTCATGCGGTAGTGTAGGTAAACCCGTGTCCCAATATTTATGATCCAAACGCAGGCATTATTTACATTTAAATAACTCAATTTTAGAAAACAAGGTCATGCGTCTAAGAACATAGTATTGGTAATATTCGTGAAACCCTTCTTATATATTTCGTCAGACTTTCTTCTATCCCCGCGGCAACGCGCGGGAACGGGTACGCTAGTATATATATATATATAAAGTAGGGCAGACATAAAGTCGCATAGATGTACAGTAAGACAGTGTGGGATATATATATACAGTTAGACAAGCAAAGTAAAACGTACCTAGCTTGATATACAAAGTGTTACATAGAGATACAGAAGGTCATACAAAGTAATACATATGTAGTATGACAGACAAAGAGAAGCATGACTAGCACCATCACAGACCAAGTCAAACATGAGCTATCTAGCACAGAATACTTTTTCCTCAGGTCAAGGACAAAAAAAAACCCGTAAGAATGTAACAAACAATACAAATTAGTTTACATTTTTTTTTCAAATATGTAGTAGCCCACATGTAAACAACACTCTAGAAATGAGATTAAATTCATTTTATCATTTTCTAAGAAATAGGCGTCACTTAAATCCAGTATAATTTGAATTTAATTTTTTTTTTTAGACTTAACCGACTTAGTTGTTTATTCTTGCGTGATGTACAAATAAATGCTTTAGGGTTGTAGGGTTGGCCAAGAAATCGCATCATTCAAACGACCTTATATTACTATATATATATATATATATATATATATATATATATATATATATATATATATATATATATATATATATATATATATATATTTATTTATATATATATATATATATATATATATATATATATATAGTGACAATCATGTTTGATGAGGAGCCAGGATAAAGATGCAAAGATTGTTTCGTTTAATTTTCTATTTTTCTCGCTGATTTTCGATCTCATTACCAAAGAAGAAAATTGGTTGTTAGTCATACTCATCTTCGCACCCATTCATATACGAGTACACACAATCATACAAACACACACGTACACACGCACAACCCACACACATATACTTACACCGCACAAGATTTGATGCACATACTCCAGCTTCAAATCACTGTATACCTTGTCATAGAAACATACACACAACAACACAAACATTCACATGCTGACAAGAACACATACATACACATGCGTCAAGACACTATATTGCTAGTCACATAAGCATTCTAAACGCGCGCACACACACGCACACACATTCACACACACACACACACACGAAGACAAGGACACATATACACAAGCGTCAAAACGCTATACCCCTAGTTATAGAAACTGTATACACAGAACCACACACACATATAGACATACACAAGCAGAGAAATACACACAAGCTTCAAGACTGCTTTCCTAGTCGCGTTAACATTCTAACCACACACACACTCAAGGACACACACGCATACTCAAACATAACGTCACCGTATTTCTAGTTAAATAAACACTACACACACACACATACACAAAAGCGCCAAAACACATAGCTCTATTAAATAAACCCCATCCTTGGCCAGGTAAGTTCATTTACCTGTCCTTACACTTTAACTGAACCACTCAGGTAATTTTTCAGCAACCCCAAACAGAAAAGTAATAAAAAAATGTTAAAAACTTTTTAAACGACAACTTTTTTCTCCCATCTTTGCATGCGATAGCAACAATACCCTGAACTAATAGCCCCATTTAGCTTATTGAAGCCATTAACGTTTTGTTCTAATGAACGGCGCTTGCGTATGTACGCGAGATGACAGTATGGTTTGCGTTAAGAAGTTCCCACGTTTTATTTTATTAACCCTTTGGCTAACAATAATCCTTTGTGGTAACGTCACGGTGTTTTGAATACGTTACCCCACAACATCGCTCTTCAAATTTCTTTTTTAAAGAAAGCTCTTTCTTTAAATCCTGTAGCTAGCGATGAATACAAACATTAAAACGATTATTTGTATGCGGTGTTTTGATTCACGGAGTTTTAATACACCCGAGTTCTTTATACTTAACTGCTGTGAATTGGTCTTCAGTTAATTTTTTTTTTATTTCCATGCATACACATGTAATGCCAAGTCTAATTTCAGACAATAAAACTATTGATTTTATTTTTAAACACCGCAAGTCTAACGTTGATAAGTAGGATATGCATTGTGTATAATAGTATATGCACCTTTCATTCATAAAAACGGTTGCCGAAATAGTAATTATTTCTATTGATTTTTTTAAGTTTTACAAAATAGGATTCGTTACTCAAATGTAATTGTCAATAAATTTGATTCATTGAGAAAACTAAAAGTACATTTGCGACAGTCTAAGTCCGATTTTTTTTGGAGTGATAAATATTTTTATCTCTCATGGATACAACTGCGTACTTTAAATGCATTTCAGCTGTAAAGAAAAACAACTCAAAAAGTTAATCCCAGCAACCAAAAAAAAAAAAAATTATGAAAAAAGAAGATTTAAAGCTTGTACTTTTACATTTTGATTGAAGAGTGTAGAAATGGGACGTTATTAATAATTTGCATGAAAAGGTCTGTATTTCGGTACCTTTAACACTTACCCCAACCCTAACCCCAACCCTAATCACAACCCTTACCCAAACCCAAACCTAAACCCAAACCCTAAACCCAAACCCAATCCACATCCCAACACTTACACTAACACTATCCTACCCCAACCCCAACCCCAACCCTAATCCCTATCCATTTCACAACACTTACCTTAACCCCAACCCTAACCTTAGCCCCAACCCTAACTCCAGTGGCGGATAAGAAGTATTTTTTGTGTCGTGCCTTTAACCATTCAAATGTCTACACATCAGAAATAAATCACAGGTGGCGGCGCTTAACTTTTCGCCCGTTCACTTTTTGCATCAGCGGCGAGTCTTACCTGGACAAGACCCTACAACACAGCTATTCAGACCACAGAGACCACACATTCAAGGGACACCACAAAGATATATACAATACAAGGGAAGTAACAATAACTAACACTACACAATGTAACATGGCTTGAGTAGGATTGTCAAAGTTTGATAGCCTGTCGTACTATTTAGTATTTAGGCAAACGAGAGGAGCCGTTTCGACAAGTAGAAAATAAGTTAAGACATGTTTCTTGTTATCATTCAATAGGTCATCCCCCCCTAGTATTAACCAATCTTAGTTGTGTTATTCCCTGGTAACAAATCTTACCCGTGTTATTCCCTGACCCCAGTGGTAACCAATTTTACCCGTGTTATTCCCTGACCCCAGTGGTAACCAATTTTACCCGTGTTATTCCCTGACCCCAGTGGTAACCAATTTTACCCGTGTTATTCCCTGACCCCAGTGGTAACCAATTTTACCCGTGTTATTCCCTGACCCCAGTGGTAACCAATTTTACCCGTGTTATTCCCTGACCCCAGTGGTAACCAATCTTACCCGTGTTATTCCCTGACCCCAGTGGTAACCAATCTTACCCGTGTTATTCCCTGACCCCAGTGGTAACCAATCTTACCCGTGTTATTCCCTGACCCCAGTGGTAACCAATCTTACCCGTGTTATTCCCTGACCCCAGTGGTAACCAATCTTACCCGTGTTATTCCCTGACCCCAGTGGTAACCAATCTTACCCGTGTTATTCCCTGACCCCAGTGGTAACCAATCTTACCCGTGTTATTCCCTGACCCCACTGGTAACTAATCTTACCCGTGTGATTCCCTGATCCCAGTGGTAACCAATTTTACTCCTGTTATTCCCTCCCCTAGTTGTTACATAACTTCGAATTACGCAGACACCTACAAGAAAAAAAAACATTTGCTTTCTAACCCAATTAGTGTATTACTATCTTAATCAACTCTAAACGACAATTATCTGTCCCTAATTAGCGTCACTTGGCGGATCTCAGGTATGAAAACGTCTGTGAACTCCAGCTCACCAAGCTAACAGAGTGATCGATACTTCTTAAATTTATTATCTCCCCTTTTGTTCTTGAATAAATAATTTCTAAATTAATCGCTATAGGCTACAGGATTATCTAATTATATTAAAAACTACATTTTCTTGTGATGTCATCGAAAATAAACTTCTCTCGTAAGTTTGAAATATTTCGCTGAATTAGAAATGCGTCAGAATTTGGTTCCAAAATTTAACAAAAACAAAAAAAAACAACTCGCGAAAATCGTGACTAAAATAAAGTAAGCAATCATGTCTGCAAACCGAAAATTTTTATTATAACACTTATGTGCAACAGTGCATACCCCCTACACCTCCAATCGCATGCTCACGATCAAGTAACTCTCATGACAATGCAATAGATAAATGAATACCAAACAGGTGATGTATATGTATATCTGTGGAACCATAAAATAACCCAAGTAGATGTCTAATTTCGCGTTCAGAGTTTCTTCCAGGCGGAGCCCCCCCCCCCCCTCCCCCCAAACAAAAAGTCTACAGCTTCCATTCTCCCCCCCCCCCCCATCCACGGACAAAATAGAGTTATAGAATGTGTATAAAGAACATATGCTTTTACCAGTGTCCGCCACCCCTGGAAAATTAAGTCCGCCCTACCCCACTCGAAAATATCAAATGCCACCCGCAGTAAAATAGTCTGAAAGAAACACTGATCGCGTCTCCGACTACTATAGCTGCTACACCACCAACTTCCACCCTCCCCCACTTATCCACGCCTTTGTCTACTTTTAAACACATGTAAAAAAAAATCTGTACCGTGCTATTGCATAACATAAACATACAATACTATGATACTATTTACAGACTTCACACTACCTAAAACAGACACACTAAACACGCATATCATTATAACAATTACACAACAATTACACAACAATTACACAACACCCTATACTACAAACCAAACACCTTTCTAACGGTGTCACCTTCTCCATTTAGTTCCATAGATCGATAATGCCATGTTCATTGCATCGAACCACATTCGCTAACAAAAAAATATATTTACCCTGTTATATAAAAAAAAATATAACTAAGAACACGTTATATTTCTTGAATTGATTTTTCAATTGATAAAAATGACAACACGACACGACAAATAAAAAAAGATTATAGCCTATTTGTTCAGTTTGTAGCTTCGCACAACAAAATACGATTTAATCTTTACACGCTGTGTTGAGACAGAGTGCGGGGGGGGGGGGGGGGAATTAAAACACCTCAGATTAAAGGGGAGGATACTATTGTAAAACTGTGACAACTATCATCAAAGGAACCTGGGTCTAAATCTACCATGTCGTGACTACATGGTATTGATTGAAGGATTGAACGTGTCTGGTTGCTAATACTGACACGAAATATCACTAGTGACTGATCCTGTACACTATTTTATTTTTAAAAATAAATTAAATCTTAATGTAGGCTTTATTTTGAGGAACCTGAAATATGTGTTTCAACTAAGCTTTTAAAGTAGACATTAATCATATGATCTCATTATGTTTTCAATAGTGCAATAGGCGTGGGTGGGGTGGGGGGGGGGGGGTTAAGGTGGTTTTATGGATAGGGCTGAAATCCCCCCCCCCTTCCCACACATAAAACCCTAAAATCATATCGGTCTCACATTGCGTAATAGCTATTTACGACACACAGACACACACACATATATATATATATATATATATATATATATATATATATATATATATATATATATATATATGTGTGTGTGTGTGTGTGTGTGTGTGTGTGTGTATGTAGACAGCGCAGTTGTTTTTTTTTCTTACTTTCAACCTGCACAGTCTAGAAGGATGGTTGCCAGTTGCCAGCATATAGGGAAAAAAAATTATACGACTGTATGTCATTGCTATGGAAACTGAAATGCAGTACTACGTAAAGTAATTGGATCAGCGTTGTAATGAAGTGCTTGACCTTTATGTCTATAAGATGCATTGATCAAGAATGTTGTACGTTTGTTTCTATGTTGTCTAAAAATTTTTTTACTTCGTTTTTATTATCATGTGTCAATGCCCTCAGAAATGTTTTAAATATTTCATGTGTAAGATGTATATTATCCTCTTCTATAACTTCCATAACTCTGCTTTTATTTTATCTAGGATATATTCCCAAAATCAATTAACACCCCCCCCCCCCCAAATGGTGAACTATCAACTTTCAATCACACCCCCCCCCCTTCCGTCAGTCTCCACACGAAGGTAGTCATCGTCTCTTATACAAGTTGCCAGCAAGTGAGAAACTCTGTATTCTACCGACAGATCTACCTAACAGGTCCCATTTCTTTCTATGCCTAGGTTTTCTTTAATTTTCTGAACATGGTAACTGTCAAAGTGTTGAATAAGCACAATAGAAAATTGTCTAAACCGTATCTCCGTATCTATCCATTAGACTCAAACCTTATTCAAAACTTAAGCTCTAACTATAGTCTAAATTTAAACCATAACAGCTCTATGTATCTATCCATTAGACTAAAATCTTATTGTTCTAACCTTGAGCTCTAACATAACACCTCAGTTAATTTCTTATCTGACTCGTCTCCTTTTTGTTATAGACTCTGGGAGTTGTACTTCTAAACTTTGTCTAAAACTTTGTCTATTCTCATTTTTTTTTCTTTCGTGTCCAAGATACATGCGGCAGATGAAGTAGAGTTCATCCGTTTCAGTGACCACGGCATATAAAGGGATAGTGTGGTCAGCACTGTGCCCAGTCGTCTTTGTTTCCCTAACTTAAGCTAGGTACCCATCAGAACTGGGTGGACTCAGGGGCAAACTCGAGACTTTCGGGTTGACAGTCTAGCCCTCTACCTCTACGCCACGCCGTCCCATACATTTTATGTCTCTGACTCCCAATAATTATATGGACTATATCCACTCCATTTTCGATTATCTATATATATAATTCTCCTCTTCGAGCCGTTAGAAAACAAGCTGCAAACGCTCTCCCTACCTCCCCACCCCTACATGGTTTTAGTGAGTTGTGTTCACTCTAAATGTTTACAAGCAGAGCCAACGATTTTAAACGTAGGGGGGGGGGGGGGGAAGGAAGGGGGCGGGGGTTATGGTCCTTAACGAGCTACTTATAGTGTTTTAAAGAAATATTTTCAGTGTCA
This sequence comes from Physella acuta, assembly GCF_028476545.2. Lineage (NCBI taxonomy): Eukaryota > Metazoa > Mollusca > Gastropoda > Physidae > Physella > Physella acuta. Next base: position 66,662 of record NW_026732061.1, read on the forward strand.
GCGTTGGTACTGTCGAATTCACAAATTATGAATTATTGAAAATTAGAAACAACTAAATAGCGGCGTATGTTATGCCGCGGGCCGGCTCGTATTATCTTATTCCTTCTCAGCCTTTGTGTACCTGTGCAATGTTAAAAAAATGTTTAAAATAACAGGGATATCCATAGCCAAACGTTAGTAATATCGTCAGATAGGTAAACACTACTAACAAGTCAGAGCTTATATAAAAGTACGGCTCATTGTGGTCGGTAACGTGCATGGTTGCTAAAGTGATAAATCCCAAGTTCTAACCCTAGGCAGATCAGGCTCGATAGCTGAGGACAGCAAGCTTTCTAGGAGAGACAACTCTTAAATCAAACAACTGCTGCCTTGTAGTTTGTTTTTGGATGCACAAAGGCTGTAGATGTAAATCCAAAAAGAAAAGCAGGCTAAAATCGGAGTCAACGGCCTTATTAATTCTCCAACACATTGAAATTAAAAAAAAGAAGAAGATTTAAAAATAAAGCATGCAAGAAACATTAACTATCAAAAAATCTGATTTTAATCGAAGATGTATCCTGAGATTAGCAGTTTCGTCACGTTGAGAAGATGAGAAAATCAATTCACTAGCGAGATGTTACTTCGGTGATTCGTTCGTCGCTCGTGTGGACTGGAAGTAAGATATAGACGTGTTCGCGTGTTAATTAGTAATTAGTGTTTTCAATCAATGTTGATACTGTTGAGTTACATTAAGCTGTGTAGAACTAGATCAAAGTAGGTTACGGTAAATGATGATTGTAGTAAAGATTGTTGTTAGATAAATAGGCCGAGAAATCATAGTTTAAAACAGATAAGTATTTAATAGAAAACTAACAATATTTTAATCTTGGAAATTCAGGTTTAACCATTACTAGAAATAGATGCATACTCCATAAATAGATCTTGGGCTAAAATCGAAATATGTTAATCGTTATATTAAGTCAAATTCCTGTATACTCAGATTTGAGTCAAATTCGTACAAACTATAACGTGAAGTCATACTCCAGTCAACTCTGAATCGAAGTCATACTTCAGTCAACTCTGAATTATAATCATACTGCAACATGATGGCTTATATCTCTATAAAATATGACTTGAAGTTTAGACACGTGAACTGAAATTAAACAAACAATTTCCATCTGAAAATAGCCCGTGACGTGATCTATTCAGTTTGGCGTCCTGCATTCAGTGCTGAAGCAAATCAATAACCCAGTTCACGACAGTAAGCTTGCTATGCGAATGGATATGGCGTTCTCAAGGTAAGTCGCTGATGTGTAACAATACGATTATAATCCTTAATACTAATCCACCTAATCACATGGATTGCGTGTCAGAAATTTTTAAAAATGAAACGAGTATTTTTTTTTTTAAATTTGGGATCTTTTTAGAAAAAAAAAAACGCGTAGGTGACATGTTAAAAAATCCAAAGACTACTACCAAATGGTTGCTGTTTTGTTCTGATTTCATTAATCGTACCATTTTAGACGAGCAAGTAGACACATATTGTAAATCGTTTTCCTTAAATGGTTTTATTCTATACTTTATTAGGTTTACATTTGTTCTTTTGCAAGTTGTATCTTAAACCTAAATCTCTGCAACTGTATACTTGTTTAAGTGTGTATGTTTTAATGTCGATGTGTTTTAGTCGACAGCACAAATAAAGTTTGAAACAAACTATTATAAGATTAAGATTATGGTGCATAGAAGCACATAATTAAGATACAAATATATTGAAAATATGGTTTAGTTTGTGAATATGTAAGCAATCGAATTGCCGCGTGTTTTTAAAATTGGTTAAGAACAATTGGTTTGCTAACATTGTTGTTAAATTTTGTGATTAATGTAGCACCGTGACGCTTGTTATGTTGTTATTTCCTACTTGAATTATTGCATGAAATCTTGAGATCAAAATATAAGGGTAATCTTTTATAACCATCTGACGGCTGGCTGGTGTATGTAATTCAGGTACATGTAACTTGAGATGTATTGAGATTCGTGGAAGTACACGGCAGCTAGTGGGGATAAAATCATGTGAGCACAAACACTGAATTATGTGGCAACCTATAAGCATTAACACTGGATATTTGTATCACCATTTAGCACTAGCACTGGATATCTGTGTCAGGAATTGTCACTAGCATTGGATTATATGTTGCTAACAATAAGCATTAATACTGGATATTTGTATCACCAATTAGCTCTAGCGCTAGATATCTGTGTCAGCAATTAGCACTACAACTGTATATTTGTATAAAATTAGCACTAGCACTTGATATTTGTATCACCACTTAGCACTAGCGCTGGATATTTTTTCCACCAATTAGCACTAGCACTGGATATCTGTATCACCAATTAGCACTAGTACCGCATTTCTCTTTCGCCAATTAGCACAAGCACTACCAACACTAGATGCTTGTTTCACCAAGATGGCGAAAACGAAACCACCAACCATTCCGCCTATTTATAACTTTGAGCCCGGGGCAAGTCGTTTAACCCTGATGACACTAACGACTTCCTACACACTTAAAATACGTGACAATTAGCGGAAGTGGGCGTGGCAGGTGATCAGTAGATAAATTCGTTAATCTGTTATGATCTGAAGATAATATGATAATCCTAGGCACTTTAATCAAACTTTGAGCTAATTTGGGATATAAAGCCTGGGGAAAGTGATTCATTCGTTAGGTCGTTCACCTTAATCTGCTGTGCGGAGATGGTCTTTAGTGAAAGTTAATTAGTTTGAGTGTAAATTTAGTTACGGTTGTTGTCAGTGACTTCTGGACAGTTGTGTGTTTATTCATAAGACAATTCATTGTTTGGAAAAGAGACATTGGTAATAAATTTAATCAGATTTAGGGTTTTTTCTTGTTGAGATTGTTTTTACTTCAACAAAACGAATAAGATAGGAATAGGTGTTGAAAAGAATTATATAAAATGTTGTCGCTGATGCAGTTTTTTTTTTTTAAACTGAACAGCTGAAAAGATGTGTGAGTTCGTATAGCTGGTTGCGGACTTTCTCTACCAGCTTTTGTGCAGGGTTTCGCCAAGGAAGGTGTCGCTTCCAATATGTCCACTGTTTATTCTAACTTTTGTTGATTTTTAATATTACGCAGTGTTTCTTTCAGGCATCTCCAACCCCCCCCCCCCCCCCACCCTACCCCCCTCCCAACTGCCCGAACGAAGCACATCTACCGCATACCACCCTCTTCCTTGAACGAAATATCATTTATATAGAAAAAATATACTTTAACCGATGTACGCACCCGCGAAAAAATGTGTCCGCCCCCCCCCCCCTTTCAATTACCCCCCCCCCCCCCCCCACCCCCCCCCTCCCCCAACCTGAGAAAAAGTCAGTAAGAAACTGATTTTTCGCTAGATTGTTTGAACATACATCAAAACACGGCCGTATGTGCTTAGCATCGACACAAAAATAAATAAGTCCCTGTTCAAAATAAATTATAATTTAAAATGTTTAAGTAATCTTCTACTTCTTCTTTCATTCAAAAGTGTGATACACATTTAGATTATTTTTTTTTTAAAACAAGATTTCATTTAGGTCAAAATGTCTGTTTGGTTGTTTCCACATATTGTGACGAATTCTAATTTGATTATTTTTGTCAAGCTGTGTACATACTTTATTTTATTTTCTCGACGTTTTACACCTCTCTGACTTGGAAAACATAGTTTTGCTATTTTGTCAGTAATTCTGTGAGTGTGTGTGAGTACGTGTGTGTGTGTCGGCGTTATTGTGTGTCTGTAACCATGATAAATTAAGTACCGCTAGAACTAGGTCGCGGAAATGTCGTATATAATAATTATATTATATTTTTAGTTTTGAATATATTTTTCATCGATTTCCAATAACCGGAAGTTGAACTTATTATACTTTTTTTTCAAAAGACTATAACTTGAGAACTGTTTCAGATAGATAAACGAAATTTCACATGTAAGTAAGTGATCTAATTATCTGACATCTAACAAATTTTGCATAATTTCCGTTCACTGGAAATAGTACTTTACGCTACTTCCGATTTTTTTTAAACGCATTTTAATTAATAAAGTACTAATGTTCCGCTTTAATATACACTCATTTTATGTTGTTCACTTGGTGCACAATTCATTTTAACGCGATTCTATTCTATTTTTTAAAGTTTAAATATGTAAAAATTGATTAAAAAGCATGTTGCCATCCCCCGTAGTGTTATATAAGAATATTAGAGAAAGTTAAGGGGAGATCACCCTCGGTTTATTTTTTACAGCAACAAATCAATATCTATTTTGATTCGAAATGTAATAGTTTTTAAAATTAATTTAAAGATTAATAAATACACTAACAAATTGGAAATTCATTGTCATTCGTCCAGTTACACGACGTTTGTGAATTTTCTTTTTTTTTTAAAATCTCAATCTCAAGGCCCAAATAAACGATAATAAGGGGACGTAATCATTGTTTTAAAGTGCTTTCGTCACAAACCGCAGTTTGGCGTAAAATCATTCTTTAGTCGGGACGAAATTAACAAAGTTAGAAGGATACAAGTTATCATTAGAGTATAAATAACTACGGATTAATATATGTTTACGATTCTTCACAGGCGACTAAAGAATTCAATATAATATAGGTATTATAAAAGTGTTAATTAAGATTTAAAGTGCAAAAAAAAAAATTGCGCATTTTTCATTTCGGAAAAAAAACTATATTAAATTAGATAACCAACGTTTTACTAATTAAGATAAAAATAAAGTTTTTCTTTTAATCTTTAATGCAACATTAAAATTTAACATCCAATTAAGGGGCTAAAAAATAATATTTTCGACCGACACAAATACTAGAACCCAAACACATTGAAGATTTTTATGGTAAAAGTTTTATTTGATTGCTAAATTCAGTGGCAAGCCGACCCTGTGGAAATAAATTTAATTTTAGAGCTAAATGACGGTGGAACTCGGATGACGAAATTACGCAATTACAAAAAACATTTATCAACAATGCGAAAAAAAAAATAAACTGTTTCGATTCGTTAAAGTGTTTTCTTTTTAAATAAATAAATGTACGGCGGTTTTTCCATAAATAAACTAGACATTAAATAAAAGAAATTTAATTACGTGTTCGAAATCAGAAGAAATGTGATTGTTACTTGTAGCTATGCAAAGGTCAGATACAAAACTCGCAATCACATATTCAAAGGCTTAAACATTTTTCACCGAAACCTTTTAGCGATAATGCCAAATATAAACTACTAGGCTATACCCCATTGACCGCTATTGTATATTTTATCATGAAAAACAATTGTTGTGACTTTCATTGTTTTACTCTTGAGGGCGGTTTTTTTTATATTTCAATTGATAAAATAATTCAAAACGGATTTTCAACGGCCTATATTCAATATAAAAATATGAAAATGAGTGTAATCTATGGTTCACATATGGCTTTAATTTTTTTAATGTAATTTTATCGCTATCCGAATTTTAAAAGATTTTTTTTTTAAAATTTAGTTTGATTACTTCTACCTTTCATGCACCTTTAAGTACCCCAACCATTTATTTAACTATTGTGGGTGTTTTATAGTTTCTTTTTCCCAAAACATAAAGCAAGATGAGTACAGTTTCGTTTGTAAACCTGCTAAAATTAATAAAGGTGTTGAATTTTAAAAAATTTTCTAACTATTCATAATGCATTAGTGTTAATATTATTGTTTATTTCTTTTGCATGAGCCTATTAAGTTATGTAAAACAAAAATAAACAATTAATTACGATGAAAGTTACAAGAGATGTTTAAACTTTGCCAATCAATTTATCATGGTCTAATTAGCCTAGAGATATAGCGGGCATAACGAATCTAACAATCAGTTTCTTTTTAACATTGTAGATATCCATACACGGAAATTGTTTATTGATAAGATCGATATAAAGATCAATCTTTCATCGATTAAATATGAATTTTGGTGGCATAGGCACACGTAGATATAACCCACAACCCTTACAGCAGTGTAAATAGCAACATGAAGTTTTAACTAGATCAAAACACATAATAAAAGAAATACATTTCAGACTGTTTCAATTCTCTATTTCGAAAAAAAAAGTCTATGGATTTTGTTTGTCTTTGGTATTGATTTTAAGCTTAAACGCATAGCTAGTTTTTTCATATATATATATATATATATATATATATATATATATATATATATATATATATATATATATATATATATATATATATGCCTTAATGTACCAATGAAGTTTCAACAAACATCCAATAATGAAGTTGAAAGTTGTCTGAATGTAGGCACCAATGTATAACCACTCTCGTGTAGACATGTTCATCCCAATCTCGAAGTATTTCTACTCTCATCTAACATAGTAAGTTCTATAGCCTGGTGAATGTGGATCTTTATTTTCTCCGAGATTTGTAATTTTGATTGCATGAACAAATAAATAAAGATGTAATAGATTGTAAAAGTACAACATGGATACAAACATATTTAATATTAATCTATGTGGGCATACATATGTTTGCCACCTCCTACAAATAAAGGAATATATATGTCTTTAATATAATATGTCTTTACAGGAAAACTACAATTATATTGTTATCTTTTTCGTTATGGATATAATTATATAAATATTTTCAAAAGTTTTTTGATATTATTAAAATTGTTAAATTGGTTTAAACATACCTAGCAATTTATTTGAAGAATTGAAATTAGCTGTATGTTTAACTTTCAGTTTACTTTTAACATAAAGTTACTCTTGTATAGTGTGTGTTATCTTTTCAATGTTAATCGGTGAACTGTGACAGGCGAATATGTTTTTAATTTTGATTTGCTTTTTAACGACGATACGTTTACCATAGCAAAGCTTTAAAACATGAAATGCAGTTTTTTCTTTTATTATTGTTAGTTCCAACAGCACAACCAAACCCCCCAGTGCTCTCTTAGTACGCTGGGGTAACCGTAGGCCTACATCATTCAAATCGTATGTTGCACAATCCAATTTACAGGTGTATAGTATGCCCGCGTATGAAGAAATGCTGGATCAACACAAATTATTTTTAACCTCAAGAAAAAAAAATCCTAAACCTATACTAATCCAAGTAATCTGAACTGGATCTCTTTACCACAAATTAATCCGGATTTTTATCTTTCCTTTTCTATTTTTTAATTTTTTTTCCTCTCTCTGCGTTCCGGGGTCAAAGTTCATTAGATCTCAACAACTCCCCAGGGTGAGGCCAATTCAGGCTGACCCATGCATCCAGTCTTTTGATGGCACAGACCCCCGCGGCGAAACTAATTATTCCAATCAAGAACTTATTATAGAATCGTTCCTAATTAAATATCTGTGGGCTAGACTTCGATTGCTTATAATGGAGTAGTCGATACCTGTCATCGGGCATATCGTGGGTAGACGGTAGTCGTGTATCGATATCTCTAAACTGGGAAAACAGTATCGAAACACGAAAAATGGAGGACCCATATATGTTGACACAATATCAATACGAGTAATGGGGAATAAGGTATTACGGGTAATAATACATCGATAATTGTCAAACAGACATAAAAGTATCGATACTAGAGATTGATGTCTGTCAAGGGATAGTTCTGGTATCGATCTTTCAAGCAACACAACGTCCTCTTGTTTACTAACAACCATAGTAAATACAAAGTTTACTTTTCCTCTTTTGTTTGCCTTCGTTTTATGACAGTCTTTACAAAATGATGCAAATAATTTATTTTTAAATTATTGTTGATGAATGTATGGACTAAAATCTATACAGACGGGAGAACATTTATAAATGTGTACGAATATGTTAAACTAGGCCAGGTCACGCTGTGTTTGTTTTTTTTCACGTGTTCTAATTATAGATTAACTGCTTCCGGTTCTCCTGTCATGTGACAAAAACGTGTAGCCAATCAGAATCTAGTTATCTTATCTCGCGGACGAATACTTTATTTCATTTTGGGTAACCATACCTCCCTTCCTCCCCTACCCCCATACAATCTCTCCCTCCAACCGAAATACTTCCACGAGAAATTACATAAGACGGAGTATATTTAGGCTTATATAAGCCCGGTATTAACAACGCTAAACAATCGGTTACCTGTGGGGAGGTAGAATGGACTTTATCCCGTCGTGACGAGACTAGTCTGAGAGTCACGTCTGCAAACAGGACCGTTCAATGCCAGCCAGGTACTGTACAATGTGGGTCCATAGTAAACAGGAACTCAGGCCCCCCGGGCTATTACCTGATCGAATCGTGACTCAATTTGTTGAAGGAAAAAAAACTTCTTTAGATTTTACATATCAAAGATTTAAAAAAAATAAAAAGTAGTTGTGTCGATACCACTTTTGGCTTGAATAGAAATATTTGTAGTGTGAGGTTCAAGAATTCGCTGTTTTTGTTTGAAGTTAAGTCTAAATCTATATTTGCTTCTATAAATACATTTATTTTAGCACTATGCCAATGGTTATTTACATTTTAGGTGCATTTTCGGACTTCAGATTTAGATGAAATCGTAAGGAACAGACGCTCTATTTTTTACTTCCAAATAATTGAAATCGCTGTACTTCAAGAAAATCCGATTGATCTAGACCCTCTCTGCATTGGGTACTATAAATGCATTTATTTTAGCGCTACGCTTTATGTTATTTATATTTTAGGTGCATTGTTAGGCTTAAATTTAGGTGTAGAATTAGAATGGATTCGTAGAGAACTGACGTTATATTTTTACCAGGAAACAATTTGAAATCGATGTACTTTAATGAGATCAAATTGATCTAGACCATGAATTGTTGCGATAAGCTTCGATTTATTTACATCTAGATGCATTATTAGGCTTAGATTTGGGTGTAGACTTCAATGTTCGTGAACTGACGCACAAGAAGTTGTTTTTTTAATAAAGCTTAGATTTATTTACGTGTTTTTACATTCGGGTGTTATTGTTAGGCTTAGATTTAGGAGTGGGCTTAGAAATAAATGTTAGGGGCGTACTGAATCTCTGCAAGTTCTGTTTGTTACATGTAAGCCATTGTGATCGTTAAGCTTTAAAGAAAATCAGATTGCTTTGTAGATGTTAAAAACTGTGACTTAAAACCTCACAGAAATGTTTGACGGTTAGATGTAGGTTTTTTTAGTGGTTCTTAATTTTTTTTTTTTTGAGGTACCGAACCCCACCAGTTTCATATGCGCATTGACCGAACCCTTCTTCATAGTTCTATCGTCAGCACTGACAAAATCTGATCGTGAATCATATGAGTCGGGTGTGTATCTTGACCTCCGCCAATCATCTGAGACTGTCTCATCGAACCCATGGGGTTCGATCGAACCCAGGTTAAAGAACCTCTGGGTTAGTTGTTTTAATACAAGAATAAATTACCGAGTTCACTTCACTGGAACTAATATTGTTCCAGAAACCACGAATTATCAGCCTGCTTAATTTTCTGATCTCTGCCGAGGTAATAAACACTTGTCTCGTGAACATTAGTTCATGCTGGTAAATGATACAACGAGAAGTTCAAACACAAGTTTAGACACAAGGCTAGTTTTATAGGTGCAAGGGTAGACAGAAATCATGTCTACTAACTCACAATTTCTTTGGTGTAAAGGAGAGAGGCTGTGGAATTTTAAATAATTGCTGAAGATTAAAACGGATATGCTATATTTTACAATGAATTTATGTATAAAGTGGTGTGCTTTGCAAGTTTAATTAAGTTTCTTATTAAATATTATATATACGATTTTTTTATGTATCTTTCATTCAGCTAATAGAATTTTTCTATATATACTCGTCTTTGTAATAACGCTAAATTTCTGTATTTTTTTTACAGGCAGTATCTAAGACTGAATCATATCACACGAAATGTTATTAGAATTCTGGGATTTACATAAACTTTCGTTAAAGAACCCCGAAAGTAAATATTGTTGAATGCATTTAAAAAGAAAGAACACATTACGATTGACAATGGAACATACAAACAGTTTAAGAACAAGGTCGAACTACTGTTATGAAGATCTTGCATAAATCTGAGTAGGAAAAGAATGAACGGCACTAGAAGAAGATCCGCCTCCCACGCAGGCGACCTTGTCATATCCCATGCAAGACCTCACCACGGCCATCGAAGGTCTTCCCTGCCCGAAGCCCTCCATAACGCTGCTAGAGGGTTGATACTCACACATCACAGTAATCACATAACGTCACACGCATGTCGATATATTAGCGTATCGAGTTCTAGCACCTGTAGCGATTTCACGGAACTATCCGAGGATTCGACACCGAAAAAACCTACACACACTCTGGAACTCGATTCCAAAGAGAAATCAACACACTTCGACAGAAGACATTCGACTCAGTCTTACAAGCTGACAATCAATCCTTCTGAACAAACAATCATTCTGTTGAATTCTGCGCCCAGGCATCAAGATGAGAACATCAAAATCACCCAGGTATCGGAATACGATGATGAGTCTTTCAAAGATCAGTGCCTTGATAGCGATGTTACCAGGAATGGGCAGTACGTCGTAGAGAATGGTTTCTCTCCCAATACAAGAGGTGAGGACAATGGTGGATACGTGACTCTGGAATCTGAAACTGGAAGTTTACACGAACATCCGTCAAGGAGGAAAAGAAAAAAATCCAAGACAGCTCAGGTAAAATAACATTACTTTTACAATCGAAACTATCCAAATTAATGTAAATGATGTTTCTTTAATACACTCATGTGTATCCCGCATAGGTTTAGTACACAAAACTTGTTTAAATTAGTAAAAAAGAAAAAAAGGTTTGCTGTCAAAGTAGCAAAAACAATTTACTATGGAAACTAAACCTGTAAACCATTCAATGTTGTCATAATAAAATAAAATTTTAGCTTCGCATTAATCCGACACCTACCTTCACCCCCACCACTCACCCTCTTCCACAAACCCTCCCGCAAAAAAAAAAAAAACCTCCATAGAAAAGAAAATGAATAATACAAGATGAAAAAATAAAACAAATCATTACGTTAATTATTTTCTCCCGTATTCTAATTTGTGTTAGGATTTATTGAGCAATGTGTTTATATTGATATCATATTCTAACAAACTGACGAAAACCTTGAACATTCGGACAATCAACTCAACTACAAACATTCAGAAAAAAAAACCCATCACAACAACGTCATGACGCTTGTTTACAATGCGGCTTTTAGACAATCCAAAGACGAGATGACAGCTAAAATATATTTCCGGCTTGTAATACGATACACCACCAGGCTGATGAGTCTCCAGCTCGTTATTTTTCAAGGTTTTTGTCAATTTTTTTCAAATGGTTTTTCTTTAAACACTTCAAGGATTTGTTGACGTATTTCTATGGGCTTTCTTCAAATACATCTAAAGGAATTGTTAACGTTTTTCTTCTTTAAAAAACATCTTACAGTCTTTTAAAAATGTTTGTATTTATAACATAAAAAAATGTAAACGCCGCTATCCCTCTATGTAATATTTTATTGCGCGAGTGACTTGACTTTCTGAACTTTGCTCTTTGTCATCCAAAAAAAAAATAGATAACGAAAACACTAGAACGTTAATGTAATCAAACCAGCGTCATATGGAGTCTTCTAGTCTGTATAATTTCTTAAAAACAACAATTTCTTCGTGAATTTTTTTTGCAGTTCTGAATTTGACTTGAATAAAATAAAATCATTGATTCGGCGTGGTTGCTAACCGAACAGTTCCGAGTTCGAACCCTCGGGCAGATGAGGCTCGTTAGCTTCCTATCTGATCTGGGGACAGCCACTCTTCTAGGAGAGACAACTCCAACATCAAACAACTGCTGCCTTGTAGTTTGTTCTTGGTTGGACAAAAGCTATGGAAGCAAATCCAAAAGGAAAAGCTGGCTGAAATCGGAGTCAAAGGCCTGTATGGCGCAAAAACTAGTTGACACGTATACTTAATTGTGTTGTAATTGTTGTTTTCAATATAATGGTTATTTTTTAAGTAGACCGACATTGAAATATTCAAATGTTTTTATAACAGCGAATGCGAAGTGTCGTTTTTGCGCCATGGTTCTGATTGCATGTGGCAGATGAAGTAGAGTTTATCTGTTTCGTTGACCTCGTCACGCGAGGGTGTGAATGTTCAGCAATATGTCGAACCGCCTTTGCTTCCCTTGCCGGGAGTCAAGTAGCCATCAGATCTAGATGGACTCAGGGATATTTTATGTACTGAAACCCGGGATCCGAACTCAAAACATTTGGGCTAGAGGTATAATGATCTACCCCCCAACCAAGGATAAAATACCTCTACTTTCTTTAAAATAAAATCCTCTGGGATAATGTGCATCATGTAAAAGTGCGTGATTAGCTTATTAGATTTCTATTCATCCATTAATTAATTAATTAATTATAATTCAACATTGATTTTTACTTGATACCTGAGGTCAATGGCACTTTGACTGGACTACATAAATCACGGAATATTCAAGGTTGATAACCCTGCGTTGATAAACAACATGCCAGCGTTGATAGCCATCTAACCCCCAAAAAAATCAACATCCAGTCCAGGGTACGGAAGACATTATTAACATTGACACTGCGTGTTATGTTTAGCCAAAGTCATTAACCCGGTGACGTTTACATACCAATTAGCTAATTACTTCAAGCCTAGACCACCGCAGCGAGTTCTAATCAAATCAAACGTTAGCGAATGATTGAAGAGGATTAATTCATTAAGTTAAGATAGAGGTAATTGGAAAGATAAAATGTTTAATTCCAGAGTTTTAGCGTTCCTTGCAGTTCTTTATCGTCAGTTTACGCTTTTCCTTACTCATTTGGTTTCAATTGTTATCAGTTTGTATTCATCTGTTTATTTTTGCGGTTGTTTAGAATTTGTTCGTTTTAGTTGAGTATTTGTTTAGCATTTATTTAGTGATTTCTGAGAATTTTTTTTTATGATTATATAACACAATCCATTTAATTTAGTTGTACGCAGGGAATAAAGAGACGAGTCTAACAACAGTGAAAATAAAGTTTCGCCAATAGAAACACTACATTTTACAACGACTAGCACGAAGTTTTGTTATCTGTCAGCAATTTAATTTTAAACACCACCGTGTGCAGATGTTTTGAAAGGAACCTTGACCCAAAGAACGTTGACCACAAGAACCTTGGCGCAAAGAACGTTAACCCAAGGAACCTTGACCCAAAGAACGTTGACCCAAGGAAACTTGACCCAAAGAACGTTGACCCAAGGAACCTTGACCCAAAGAACGTTGACCCAAGGAACCTTGACCCAAAGAACGTTGACCCAAGGAACCTTGACCCAAAGAACGTTGACCCAAGGAACCTTGACCCAAAGAACGTTGACCCAAGGAACCTTGACCCAAAGAACGTTGACCCAAGGAACCTTGACCCAAAGAACGTTGACCCAGCGAACCTTAACGCGAACAACCTTGACCCTAGGAACCATTGATTTGATGATATATGTAGGCATATATCTTGATCTGAAAAGCATTGAGCCGATGCAAATTTCGACATTATTATCAAAGGCACTTTTTAATCGAGGCACAAAGACGACTAAGACTCAACATCAGAGGAACTTTGTACCCAACATTTTCATACACGTAACGCACTTGAAAGATATTTTCTAAATAAAATGTAAACGATTAAAAAACATTAAAATTATTTAACATAATAAAAATCCCAACTTGTTTACGAAACCTCGAGAAGCAAAAAAAAAATCAATAAATTGATATTAAACATCAACTTATAGTGCAACGCTACTCAATATTTAAATGAATAATTAATAATATGTGTTCGTGGAAATTACTTTAATAAATATTTCTTGCACAGTAACATCACCAGTCGGCATAAAATCGTGTGACATTTAATGACATTTAAATAGATGACATTTAAAATCCATGAATAGAAGTTCTGACGGGATTTAATTTGACAAAGATTAGACTGAAAGGCAAAAATTGTTGACTGCTATCACGGTTAGCAAAGCGTGACTTCAATATTTTATTTTTGAATAAACAGTACATAAAAAAACTGAAATAGAACAAAAAATTGCTATTTTTGTGGAAAATTTAAAAAATCGTAATGACCATCTGACGAAATGTTTTAAGAGCGTCAATGTATTATTTGTTTTTCACGCATCAACAAGCAAGCTTTGTAATCCAGTTTTGGAGATTATACCAGTAAAATAATTTGATTGTTGATCATGGGCAATATCTATTGTTAAATACACAAAATAATCTTGCTCAGTGGTGGGTGAATATTGCGACGAATGTAGTGCTAGTAAAAGCTCATCTGTATATCTTTTTTTTTTCTTTTTATTTCTGTCTCTCTCTCTCATACCCCCCTTTCTCTGTCTCTCTGTAGTCTACCTGATTATAATTAAAAATGACAATTAATTAGGATTTTATATTATTAATTTAAAAACTGTAGTAGTTTAATTTGATCTCTATTCTAAGTGACAAAATGGCCTAATTAACGAAAGAATTTCAGCTCAGACACTAGAGATTGACCAGAGATTGTTCGTCATTTTACACTTCTATCCTACTAGTCGGTCAATAGCTACGTCGATGTGACCTCATGACCACAAGCATATATTTAAACATACGCGTTAAAAGTAAGTTATTGGACGGCGTGGGCTAAGCGGTAGTGCATTAAGCTACTAACCCGAAAGTGTCGAGTACGAATCCGTGTCCAAGTCAATAGAAAGTCCCACCAAGCACTAATGGGTACCGAATAATGTTAGGGAAAGCAAAATTCGCCGAGCAAATTGTTGAACACACCATCCCTTCATATGCTGAGGTCGAGAAACAAATTAACTCTGCCCAAAGAATCATCCAGGTCTAAAGAGGGTTCTATATTCATTAAGAATTAGTTAACCAACCCTTGAATAAATTCGACTACTTAATTGTTTTTTTAAACACCATATTTTTCCTTCGATACACAGGGCACAACATTGTGTATAGAGTCGCTTCCCATGACAGAGAAAAGGAAAACCGTTCTCTTCTACGACAAGGACGAGAACGAGGAGCGAGGCAACTGGGCGGGGGCGTGTGACTTCAACATGTCCGTCCTGGGGTTCGCTCTGGGCCTGGACAACATCTGGAGGTCAGTCTGTCAGTGGTTGTTATGTAAACATAAGTACTTGAGATGGTTTAATATACGTTAAGTGAAAGTAGCGTCCAAATGAAATACGTTTAAAATTTTCTATGAGTTTTCAATGCTCGAGTGTGTACTTATGCATAGACAGTAAGTTCAAACAGACCAGTAATTCTTTCAGACATCTTTTCGGGGATGGGGCGGAGGCACTAATCCCTGACGTACATATACCACACCCAACCCCTCCATACCCCCCTAACGAGATATAATTCATATAGAAAACGTATTTTTACCAGTGTCCGCACCCCCCCCCCACACTCCTTTTTGAAATTTAGTCCGTCACACTCCCAAAAATTTGTCATGTACCCCCCTCTCTTGAAAAGTGAGTGTACTCCCACTCCCTAAAATGTGTCAGGTACCCTATAGAGTTGGATAAACTCAGCGACAACCTACAGACCAAAATCCAGCATCTAAACCCCAGCCTTTTGGATTAGCAATCGTGCAGGCTTCGTCCATCAATACCCTGTTATTAGAGCCTAATTGAATGCCACGTTGATGAGCTCGCTCATTCCCCTCACAAGAAAATAAAATCAGCCATTATTTGTGTACGTTCAATTAAAATATTAATTACACAACCACATCCCCCCCCCCCCACACTAGACGGTCGATGAAGATCGATGTGATTGATTAACTCTGAGATAACGCTTTAACTATAGGAGACTTGTCATCGATCTTTTGTTGAGAGTTCAGGTGATAGATGCTGGCATGTGGTTTGTTAGTGATCATGCATGTAGTTAAGTGGTTGGTGCGTGTTGATAAATGAGGTTTAGTGGTTTGTTAGTGATCATGCATGTAGTTAAGTGGTTGGTGCGTGTTGATAAATGAGGTTTAGTGGTTTGTTAGTGATCATGCATGTAGTTAAGTGGTTGGTGCGTGTTGATAAATGAGGTTTAGTGGTTTGTTAGTGATCATGCATGTAGTTAAGTGGTTGGTGCGTGTTGATAAATGAGGTTTAGTGGTTTGTTAGTGATCATGCATGTAGTTAAGTGGTTGGTGCGTGTTGATAAATGAGGTTTAGTGGTTTGTTAGTGATCATGCATGTAGTTAAGTGGTTGGTGCGTGTTGATAAATGAGGTTTAGTGGTTTGTTAGTGATCATGCATGTAGTTAAGTGGTTGGTGCGTGTTGATAAATGAGGTTTAGTGGTTTGTTAGTGATCATGCATGTAGTTAAGTGGTTGGTGCGTGTTGATAAATGAGGTTTAGTGGTTTGTTAGTGATCATGCATGTAGTTAAGTGGTTGGTGCGTGTTGATACATGTAGTTTAGTGTTTTGTGCGTGTTGATACATGTTGTTTAGTGGATTGTGCGTGTTGATACATTTTGTTAATGGTTTGTGCGTGTTGATAAATGTTGTTCATGGTTTGTGCGTGTTGATAAATGTTGTTTAGTGGTTTGTGCGTGTTGATACGTGTTGTCAGGCGGCGTGTAGATGTTTTGTCAAGTAATGTTGATAATGTGTCAGGTTATATGTTGATATGATTTCGTGTCACATGTTTAATGTTATAATGTGATGTTGATAGGGTGTCATGTGATATTGATATGGTGTCTTTTGAAACGTTGATATAGTGTCAAGTAGATTGATAGCTGATATTACGTCACGTGTGTGCTAGAATAGAGAAATATTTCCTTATACAAAAACAAAGTGAATCAAGTAGTAATTCGTTATTTAAATAATATTTTTTATCATTCAACTTCTATTAATAACTATATAAACAACATTTTGTTTCTCTATAGACTGCATAGTTCTCCTACCTAACTTAATCATCTCTATCCAGGTTAACCTACCTAACTTATCCATCTCTATAATTTCCAGGTTCCCTTATCTGACGTACAGAAACGGTGGTGGAACTTTCCTGTTCCTGTACCTTGTACTAATGGTCCTTGTGGGGATTCCCCTTTTCTTGATGGAAGCCTCGCTCGGCCAGTTCACCAGCTGTGGGGTGACCACTTGCTGGAAATTCGCCCCTTTATTTAAAGGTAACTGTGTTGTATGTTTTGTAAACATAAGGACCCGCTTTTACGAGTGATCCAGTTGCGTCGCGCTACATATAAGACGAACAACCACAAAACGGGTTACAAAACAAAAGACTAAAAAAACAAAGGCTTGTTGAACACTAAAAGGAGTTTTATCCTATCTACAATATCTACACAAAGATATGTTTTTCTAAATACCAACAAAAACTATAAAAAATAAAACATCACGAAACAGTGGATATATAAAAGTACACCGAACTAACTTATACTAACCAGGTAGAAGAACTGGACCAAACGGAGGCGATCATGCACGTTCTCACACATCTTATATACACGTCCACTCAGGTACTAACCGGAATGTGACTACGTGACTGACATAACTCAAGTATGAGGATTGAACTGGGACAGGGTACCAAGTACAAACAACATAAACCCCCGCTTTATAGGTTCACTAAAGACTCGAAAAGTTTAAACTATTTGTAACAACGCGTATTTGTAGATTGTTGATGAGACAATACGGTGTCATATGTTTGATGACAGTGTACGTCGACGAATGTAACTTTCAATGTATCACGTAGGTGTCGGTATATCGATGGTCGTCGTGTCGGCACTAACAGGCGTGTACTACAACATGATCGTCGGCTGGACCTTTCGCTACCTGTTCGCGTCGTTCAACAGCGACCTGCCTTACCTGCACTGCGATAACAACTGGAACACCCGTGGTGAGTACATCTCTGGCACGTCAATGTGAAAAAAGTGCTTGTTTTTTTTATTTTATTTTAATCAACTAGAAAAGGGCGTGTAAGCGTTGGGGCTAAGAGGTAGTGGGTCCAGGATTCGGAGTGGGTTGGGGTTGAGTTAGTGAGATACTTGTGGTGGCCTAAGATTCAGAGGTCTACTAAACTGATATTCAAAGAACACTCTTTTTAAACGCATGTGTGTTTTTTTTTTAAATTTGTTTAAATTATATGGCGTAAGATACTATTGGTAATTATAAGGTTCATGAAAATTATAGTTCCCCTTTCAGATCTAAAGATCGATGTAACAGATGAAGTAGAGTTCATATGTTTCTTGACCTCAACATACGAATGGATTGTGTGATAAGCACTATAGCCAGCCGCCTTTACTTTCCCTAAATTGAGTCAGGTGAACTGGGTTGACTTGTGTCTGGATCGAGATTCGAACCCGAGACGTTCGAGCCAACAGTTGAACGCTATACCGTGTGAAACCGCCGTCTCATAAAGTTCACGAAGCTTGAAAAAAAACCATCAAGTAGCTATTCTACAGTCACAACAGTGCACAGATTCGTCCAGATATAGCTACAACCAACAGCCTCAAGACTGTCGTAACGATAATGAAATAAAAGTAAACTATGTCATACAGACTAATTCCCTTCGCTGTTTACATTACATCGGTATATTTACTCGCCTAGCAATGATTTTTTAATCTGTTCCGTTGTTTCTTTTCTCATTATCTCGAAACAGCAGCGCGTGCTTAATTAAATCCGACGGGACTGGCTCGTGCATCAATTATTTTGCACTCACCATCCCGTACTTCACTTGATCTCAGCAGCTGTTTTAACCTTCGCCGTCTTGTCGTGTTGTTTTAATAGACAAAAATATCAGATGTCAACTTAACAATTTCTTTAACATAAATCGATAAATGTAGCTATCGGCAGAAAGGAATTTTATCGGGATGTATAAGAATTATTTTTTTACAAGACTTTTACTTATTTGATAACGTCCGTTTGTTTGTTTATTTTGAGTTTGTGGCAAATTGTGTAACTGAATTTTGACCAACTTTTAAGGCATCAATTTAGTTCATACTTTTCAGAATAATTTCTTATTCGAGAACAATGCAAGAAGATATCATTTTTACTCTAGATAGAGTATTTTTATTAGTCGATAAAATGGGAACAGGGCATTACCCACCGGCCCCGTCAATTACCCCCGGACATCCCCCCCCCCCCCCGACATTACACCCCGGAGTAATTACCCCCCCTGTCAATTACCCTCCGCCCAGTAGGACATTACCATCCCCTGGCTAGGTACAGCTGGGTAATGGTTAGGGTTAGGGTTAGGGTTAGTGTTATGGTCAGGGCTAGGGTTAGGGTTAGGGTTAGGGTTAGTGTTATGGTCAAGTTTAACCTTAAACCATTGTTTATTGTTGGTTTTGGTTTTGTGTTAAGTTTAAGGCTGAGGTTAATGCTTAGGTTTCGGGTTTTTTCTTAAAGTTGTGATTAAAGTAACAAATAGGTATATAAGTTGCGTTAGAGTTGGGATTCTAATAATTTGAGGGGGGGGTGGTAATTCCCCGGGGTTAATTGACAGTGGGTAATTGATCCAGGGGGTAAACACGGGGTGGGGGAATGTACGGGGGGGGGGGGTAATTAACGGGTGGGGGTATATGTCTTAAACTCAGGAGAGATAACAATATTATGTACAAGCGATTGTTTGTTCGCTCATGATAAATTTTACATATGTATCGATTAAAGCGTCTACTTAAGAAAACGAATTAGTTTTATGTTCTTATTTTCAATGCATTTAAAAGCTTGTTATTATAGAGATTTTTATAATTCTTTTATTATTAAGATATAAAATCACTTTTTTTATGGAGATATGAAAAAGCTAGTTTTATGGTGTTGTAAAGAGCTAATTTTATATAGATGTAAATTAATTAAATTTATGAAGATATAAAAGAACTAATTTTATGTCTCAACCTAACCCTAACCCTATCCCTAACAGTAACCCTAACCTATCTCTAACCGTAACCCTAACTCTAACTTTGACCATAACCAGATTGCCGGCTGAAGCTTCCAAAGATGGTTTGTGAGGATGACGTCAAATTCGATGACGGACTCTGTAAAGACCTCAACGGCAAGGAGATAGGAATCTGGAATAAAACCCTGTTCCATGAGGTCACAGGTCGAACCCTGATGTCACCTGCACAGGAGTACTGGGAAATGTACGTGGGGTTAAATTCTACACCGTTTGCTATAACTATAATTCATAAGAAAATTAATCAGGCGACAAATTAAGTCAAATGGAATGTCATGGGGCATTGTCTTGTTGTCTCGACCCACGTACCAATTACGAACCAAATCTGTCAGTTAGAAGTGCCTGCAATTTCGCTCGGGTGTTTCGATCTAGACAGACAGACAGACAGAGGATGTGAGTTAAATAAAAGCTTGTAAAAATAGACTCTAAGGTAGTTTACAAAGACTAACAGGGACTTAAAGATAGCTTAGGGAGACTAAAAGAGACTAAGATTGTTTGCTAGGGCTGACAATGGCTGTAAGTTAGTTTTTTCAGACTAAAAGAGACTTGCATATTTTACTAGAACTGACAAATTATTAGGACTGATTTAGTAATGGTTGAAATGGATTATAGAAATTTGGCAACAATTGATATAGTTCGTGCATACAGGCCAAAATACTGTGTTTCAAAATGATGTAATTTTATAAAGATTTCAGTGTAGTTTTCAGGTGTGCTTAACTTAAAGAAGTTAAATAAATCAAATGTATCAAATACATTTTCATTGGAGAAACAGCTATTTAAAGAAAAAAACTATCATAGTCAATAAAAATAGTTTAGTTTTAGCAACTATAAATCTTACTTAATTACATTGTTTCAATAATTACATTAATTATCTCTTCATTGAACTGATTTAACCATCTAAAATAACTGTCTACGTTTGTTTATGTCAAGAGTTGATAAGCCTTAAACATAATTTCATCAAAATTTACTTTGATCTATTCTTTGATTTTGGTCAAAACTTACGTTGATGCATTCATTAATTAGATAAAGACTTACTTTGATGCATTCTTTAATTAGGTCAAAACTTACGTTGATTAATTCTTTAATTAGGTCAACACGGACGTTGATGAATTCTTTAATTATGTCAAACCTTACATCGATGCATTCTTTAATTAGGTCAAAACTTACGTTTATGCATGCCTTAATTAGGTCAAACATTACGTTGATACATTCCTTAATTAGTTAAAACCTTACCTTGATTCATTCTTTAATTAGTTCAAACCTGACGTTGATTCACTCTTTAATTAGGTCAAACGTTACGTTGATGCATTCTTTAATTATATCAAAACTTACTTTGGTCAATTCTTTGATTGATCGATCGTTCGATCTGTCGACAGTTCGGTGCTAGAATCCAGTGCCAGCATAGAAATCTTCGGCTCCCCCAAGTGGGACCTGGTCCTGTGTCTGCTACTTGCATGGGTCATCTGCTTCTTCTGCCTCATCAAGGGCATCAAGAGTGCTGGGAAGGTAGGCCTATGTGTTTCTTACTTCAGTACTACCTCGCTACTTCGCGCTACGCATTTTGCACTCACACTACATGAGAATATTTTGCGCAGTAGAATTTTTTTTTGTCTTTTCTGTTATGTGTAATTTAATACATGTTAAGGTATTGACTTAGAGTAAATCTTTCTAGTTTTACAAATAAAATAATGTGCGTATTTTTTTAATTTTTAAAATGTTAATTTAAAAATTCTGTATGTTATTACCAAGTACATCGATAGCTCATTGAATGTAAATACGACATTTATGAATGGTTTATTAAGCTTTACAATATATCAATATAGGGTTTTTTTCAGACATATTCGTCAAAGAAGAGCAGTCACTTGAAAATGTATTATTAATATAATAGTTAATGTATGTGTATATAAATTAAATAATTACTCTATTTCGTCCGGAAGTGGGGGGGGGGGGGGAGATATCTGAAAGAACTACTGCACATTCAGAAAAAAATTCCTATTATTTTTTCTTAGGGACCCTCGCAACCTCTCTCAAGAAGTAGTCTATGTATAGCTGTGTATAAGACGTATTCACAGATAACATAATTTCTACTCAGTAGCAATAAGCCGGTCAAGTAATTATCTAATTACCAGCCCCATCCATCAATGACGTTTGTCCATCCTCAGGTCGTCTACTTCACCACCGTCTGCCCTCTCATCCTCCTCGTCATCCTCTTCATCCGTGGCCTGACCTTGACCCACGCCTCCTACGGCATTTATTTCTTCATCACGCCTGATTGGAGCAAGCTTGGTGACGTCACGGTACGCTTAATCTATTTTTTTATATTTTTTTTTGAGAGCTTATTCTCATTCTTTAATTAGATATAACGGATTAAAATTAGATTAAGTCTAATCTAGTAAACGTTGTAAGATCATAAAAGTACGGGCACGTAATGTAATTGTAGAATTAAATTATACAGAAAATTGTCGACTGCAATATTATTGTAATCAAATAAATTGGGTCAATTAGAGAGTTAACTTTAAAGTGTAGAAATGAGGAGTTAACTTATTCATGTGATCTAGAGGTCAGGTAAATTAACATTGTACAATCGGCGTATAATGCAATTAGTTAGTGGTAGATGATAGCTTGATTAAAGTGCAGATTTGACGGGTAATCTAATTAAAGTGGTCTAGTTGACAGATAAGTTAACAATATTGGGCCTATATGTAACCTAATGAATGTGGGCTAGTTAAAAGAAAAATTAACAATATTGGGCCTATATGTAACTTAATGAATGTGGTCTAGTTGACATATAATTTAGATTATCTATGTAATCTAATCAATGTGATCAAGTGGACATATTATTTACCACATCGAGTCTCTATGTAATCTAATGAATATTGTCATGTTGACATCTAAGTTAACAATTTAGAGACTATATGTAATCTAATGAATGTGTTGAGAGATCAGTTAAACAATTGGCGTATATGTGAAATGTAATGAGTGTGATATTTTAATCAGGTCTGGAAGGACGCCATCAACCATGTCTTGTTTTCTCTGGGTGTGGCCAGTGGTAGCCTCATATCTCTTTCCAGCTACAACAGGTTCCACAACAACATCGTCAGGTAAGTCAGGTGGTCAGCAGGTGTGTCAGGTGGTCTACAGGTGTGTCAGGTGGTCAGCAGGTGTGTCAGGTGGTCTACAGGTGTGTCAGGTAAGTCAGGTGGTCTGCAGGTGTGTCAGGTAGTCAGGTAGTCTACAGGTGAGTCAGGTAGTCTGCAGGTGTGTCAGGTGGTCTACAGGTGTGTCAGGTAGTCAGGTAGTCTACAGGTGTGTCAGGTAGTCAGGTAGTCTACAGGTGTGTCAGGTAGTCAGGTAGTCTACAGGTGTGTTAGGTAGTCTACAGGTGTGTCAGGTAGTCTACAGGTGTGTCAGGCAAGTCAGGTAGCCTACAGGTGTGTCAGGTAGTCTACAGGTGTGTCAGGTAGTCTACAGGTGTGTCGAGTAGTCTACAGGTGTGTCAGGCAAGTCAGGTAGCCTACAGGTGTGTCAGGTAGTCTACAGGTGTGTCAGGCAAGTCAGGTAGCCTACAGGTGTGTCAGGTAGTCTACAGGTGTGTCAGGTAGTCTACAGGTGTGTCAGGTGGTATACAGGTGTGTCAGGCAAGTCAGGTAGCCTACAGGTGTGTCAGGTAGCCTACAGGTGTGTCAGGTAGTCTACAGGTGTGTCAGGTAGTCTTTAGGTGTGTCAGGTAGTCTACAGGTGTGTCAGGCAAGTCAGGTAGCCTACAGGTGTGTCAGGTAGTCAGGTAGTCTACAGGTGTGTCAGGTAGTATACAGGTGTGTCGGGCAGTCCACAGGTGTGTCTTGTAGACTACAGGTGTGTCAGGTAGTCTAATGGTGTGTCAGGTAGTCCACAGGTGTGTCAGGTAGTCTATAGTTGTGTCAGGTGATCTACAGGTGTGCCAGGTAGTCTTCAGGTGTGTCAGGTGGTCTACAGGTGTGTCAGGTAGTCTACAGGTGTGTCAGGTAGTGTACGGGTGTGTTGGGTAGTCTAAAGGTGTGTAAGATAGTCTACAGGTGAGTCAAGTCTACAGGTGTGTCAGTTAGTCTACAGGTGTGTCAGGTAGTCAGGTAGTCTACAGGTGTGTCAGGTAGTCAGGTAGTCTATAGGTGTGACATGTAGTCTACAGTTGTGTCAGGTAGTCAGGTAGTCTACAGGTGTGTCAGGTAGTCAGGTAGTCTATAGGTGTGACATGTAGTCTACAGGTGTGTCAGGTGGTATACAGGTGTGTCAGGTGGTCTACAGGTGTGGCAGGTGGTCTACGGGTGTATCTGGTAGTCTACAGGTGTGTCCGCTAAGTCAGGTAGTCTACAGGTGTGTCAGGTAGTCTACAGGTGTGTCAGGTAGTCAGGTAGTCTACAGGTATGTCAAGTAGTCGCTTTTAGTTGAATGTTTTTGACATAAACGTTCAATTTATCGATTGTCTTTGAAGAATTCTAGATGAGCTGAGTGAGTTTATATCTTAAGTTTTGTGTTTTGTAGCTAGACATGTATTACTGGACTTCTTGGACGTCAGCAATGATTTTTGGGTTAAATATTTTTCTACACACCCCACTTCTATACAGGAGACCGTGATGGAATCCATTTAATTGACCTTAAATTTAATTGATCTGAATGTAAAGTTTCTGTTACAGTTGTTGAAAGCTTGTTACACTTTTAATTTTTATTTTTAATTCCAGGTAGACAATGGGCCTCTAACACGTTTCTATGCATTTATGTACTTTATCGTTGTTGTTTTTTTTTTTTAAATTATTTCCCTTTCCAATAATTGTCATGTCTTTTTGTTTTATTCTCTACCCATATGTTAAATCTATTCTGGTGCTTGTGTGATTAGGCTAGTCTCATTTAAAATAATTTTTAAAAAAATCATTAAAACTCAAAAGTTAAAGAAAAAAATTAACAAAAACACAAGAACGATAAATTCTATATCTGATTGGATTGACCCGCGCATGTCACGGTGACCCAGCACACAGGTCGTTCTAAAAGGGAAAACAAATCAATCCCGGCTAGCTCTAGCGTCACGTGATACTTGCGAGAGAGACCCGCGCCCGCCGCTAGTTTACTTTCCCACAGGTGGCCTTGACACGCCGCATGGTTCAATAACCGGGGCAAGATCGAGGGCTTTAGTTCAGCGGGGGAGTGGGGGGTAGTTTGTGTGGCTGGTTGTGTGGGAGTGGGGAGGGGTGTGAATAGACTTGGGGTTAGGGAGGACGGATATCTTTAGTGGCAATGTGTTTATATGTGTGAATGTGTGAATGGTGTTTGGATGGTAAACGTGTAGAGACGTTGGAAGCAGACGACATTACTGTTATAGTAATATAAAAGAAATACAAACAGAAAGTGGTATTTCAACATCAAGGTTAGACATAGGTACAGAATACAATCCAAGTAATGACAGAGCAGTGTAACCAGGCTGCAGAGTTTCTTCCAGGCATCCAGGACCCCCCCCCCCCCCCACCCAGAAGAAAGTCTACCGTTCCCCCCCTCCCCCCGAACGAAATGAAATTTATATAGAAAATATATACTTTTACCAGTGTCCACCCCCCCCCCCCCCGGAAAATGTTGACAGCCCCCCCATCCGAAAATATCAAGTCCCCCCCCCCCCCCCGGAGAAAAAAGTCTGGAACCTACCAATCTCAGCTGCCTCGCCTTCCTTGCGACAAGTTGGACATGTCAACACTTGAGCCATTCGATTGTATAGGGTGGTGGTGGGGGGGGGGGGGGAGAATAGACTATTAGTGTGTACCACTACGACGATTTTTTAAATAAAAGTGTCAGCTATATGTGATATATTTATATTGTGTAACAAAGCTTCCTGATGTTAAACCAAAAAAAAAACTATGGTATGTGTCTTACCAATATCTGAGAAATAAAGAAATCTTCTTTTAAAAGTCGTGATCATAACACTAATCTTACAACTACAACAATACTACTATTGGACTATGCTAATAGTGATGCTCCAAAATACAGACCCACCCTTAGTAAAGTGAACAATAAAATTATAATACATTTATGTTATAATTTAATTATGCCCCCCCCCCCCACCGCCGTATCGTTCTAATCAAATGTGCAAGGCATGGTATGGACCTACCCCTAATCGCGTCGACTGTTCAAATATCATGTACTTATTTATTTACAAAAAATCAATTCCCAGTGAAGTTTTGTTCATGTGTGCGGGGTACCGTATGGAAGTCACATAATAGTGTAGTTAGTTAAAGTATAATGTATTTTTTTTATTTTTTTATTTCTGGTGTGGTTATAAACAAGAATACATATCTCCGCCTCAATGACGCTCTGATCAAATATGTTAGTGACTGTACCCGCGACCCCCAATAATGCAGACAAATTATAATGTAACGATATATTTATTTAGTACCAATGTCCCCATCCCCAGGGACGCGCTGATCATGTCAGTGGATGCCTGTACTGACGACCCATTATAATTTAGACAGTCATGTTATAATTCTTTCTTCTTCGTTCTTAATTTTTAGTGTTGGGATGGATCGAGCCTTATCTGCCAGAGGGTTTGAACTCGCGACTTTTTGGAATTTATCAACCATGAGCTTTTTGCCGACTCGACCACGCCTTCAACACAATTAAGCGTTACGTGTCAACTGGTTATGCGCCATTGAGGCCATTGACTCCGATTTCAGCCTGCTTTTCTTTTTGGATTTGCTTCCATAGCCTTTGTCCAACCAAGAACAAACAACAAGGCAGCAGTTGTTTGATTTTGGAGTTGTCTCTCCTAGAAGAGTGGCTGTCCCCAGCTAACGAGCCTCATCTGCCCGAGGGTTCGAACTCGAGACTTTTCGGTTTAGCAACCATGAGCTTTACCATAATGATATATGTATTTAATAATCAATGTCCCCATCCCCAGGGACGCTCTGATCATATCTGTGGGTGACTGTGTGACGTGTATCCTGGGAGGGTTCGTCATCTTCTCCTACATGGGCTACATGGCCGGTCAGCAGAACGCCAGCATAGAGGACGTCTCCGTGGACGGTAATTAGCACTTCCTCATTAATTAAGTCTCTAAAGCATATCTCGGGATCAAGTATGTAGAACGTCCCTGAGTCCATACAGCTCTGATGGGTACCTAACTCACGTTGAGAAAGGGAAAAAATGCGACTAGGAATAGTGATGACCACACTATCTCTTAAAATGCATAGGTCACTTAAACAGATGAAGTCTACTTCACCTATACAAAGGACCATCAGGTTTGAATGGATACTTTACTTTTACATTAATCATCCTCAGAACTAATTAATACTTCGGCAGGATGAAACCTGTTTTTGATAGTATTACTACCATAAGCTTAACCCTAATCATTCAGTAGTTTCTTTAGACAAGCGAAACTTGACTAGAAAAGGAATGCATACTGTATCCCTATCACTAACCCTGAACCTGTAACGGTTATCAGCAGAAAAAAAAATCATTTAAAAACGTCATTATCTTTCCAAAATTTAAATTAGGGCAGAAAATGTACTTGTTCACTAAACTGTATATGTGTACAAGATATAACACAAAATATACATTAAATATGTGCTATAAACTGTATTATACGTGAACCAGATATAACACAAAATGTACATAAATCGACGTTTTTATCTTTCAGGTGTAGGTCTAGCTTTTGCCATGTACCCAGACGCTATATCAAGTCTTCCGCCCCCAACATTGTGGGCTATTTTCTTCTTTCTTATGTTGGTCACGCTAGGCATCGATTCACAGGTAAGTTGTCATCTGTGATTTAACATGAGAGTTAAGCTAGACCCTGACCTACAGGTAAGTTGTCTTACCTGTGATTTAACATGAGAGTTAAGCTAGACCCTGACCTACAGGTAAGTTGTCTTACCTGTGATTTAACATGAGAGTTAAGCTAGGCACTGACCTGTGGGTAAATTGTAAAGCTAGACACTGATTAACAGGTAATTTGCCCCACCGGTGGTCTATCAATTTAATCGAGCTAGGCGATATCTTATACGTGTCCTATACTTGTATATCTTACCTGTTAATGATTAACAGGTAATTAGACATACAGGTAAATAAGCATGTTCAGTGTTTCATTTAGACAATTAGCTCCAAGGGTAGACTTGAAACTTCATGAAAGAGCTGGGGACGGGCAATTATACAAACTGTTAAATAATATTTTTTTTTATTTGAATTGAACATTTTATGTACTTTTCCGGAGGGGTGAGGGTCATCGGACGTGCGCGGGGTTGGGGATTTTAAAAATTCCTTTTTTCTGAGAAATGTCTGAAAGAAACACAGAGCGTGTCCATAACGCTTGTTATGCACGCACTCACACACACACACACACACACACACACGCACTCTCCCTCCCTCACACACACACACACACACACACACACACACACACACAAACACGGGTAATTGAAGAAATTAGTCAAACCGTGATATATTATGTAAATACATACACGACAGCATAATGCTGTGAAGCAATGTATCAAATAACATAAATACATGCATGTAAATACAAATACGTATATGGCTCCATGGTCAAAAAGATCATGGGAATACTGCGTATTGGAAATCAAACCACAAAGTCTAGCCCTATGTTGAGAAAATCCAGAAGTTTCACATGTATCAGCCCCCTCTCTCCACACAGCTGATGGACCCATGTGATTAAATACACATACAGATCTAAGATTCCAATTAACCTACTTCTGATTCCATCATATCTCCGACGATTTGAATCCACTCAAAGGTTTCTTTCATACTCCAGTGCAAATGTCAAGGTTGATTGAACGCTTACCGTTTAGATCAATGAAGCGTGTCTGCTTTACGGTTCAGTGGTTCGGTGATTTACGATGAAAACAACGCACTCATAGCTGCTTTAAAGATGAAATATCTAAAATAATCAATACAAATTGAATCGAGAATCGGAAGCTTTGATTTGTGTTTTTCTAAACGATCTTTTTCGGCGACCTATCTGTACTCAATATAAATCAGCCTGAATTCTACGTTTGAATATTCTACTCAAGATTGTAAAAATATATTTAAAAATTGTCGATAAAAGTGGTGGCTTAAAAACGGTTTAATTACAAAGTCATCAGTAATTAAAATAAATAAAAATATGATTAAGATAATAATCAACCATTATTATGCACAAGGGTCTCCAAACTACGACCCGCGGGCCGGATGCGGCCCGCGATGTCCTCTTATCCGGCCCGTTGAGATCTTTTTGTCCAAGGAAAAATATTTTGTTGGTGATAGCTTAGGAACTTTGCCCCGAAAAATCAAAGACATGCCTCGAAGAAACTGGCCCCCCAACTGAAATGTTATAGTTAATGCGGCCGTCGGACTGAAAAGTTTGGAGACCCCTGATTATGCAGATAGTAATTACAAATAAAATTATTTATTTTTCACATTTCAATGGGAGATTATAACATATTTTATACACTTTGTAATTAGGCATTAAATAATAATTCTAAATTTTAATTTTAATTTATTTTTTTTTGCCCATTGCATGTTGATTTAATCACCGAACCAAACCGAACTGTTGATCTAACTACCGAGCCTAACCGAACTTTGTTTTCTCTGTAGTTTGTTATCATAGAGACGGTGCTGACTGGGTTTGTCGACCAGTTCCCCAAGATGCGACATAAGAAGATTCCCATCATCTCCTCCATATGTGCCATCTCCTTCCTGCTGGGGCTTCCATTAACGTGTCCGGTAAGTGGGCCATATGACCTCATACACAAAACATACACAAGCACGCACTTACAACTTCAGTATTGTCTTTTTTCGTTCGTGCTCAATTCATATGATGCAGATGAAGTAGATTTTATATATTTTAATCACCTCGGGGTACACTGTGATACTGTGGTGCACATTACCCTAGTTGTCTTTACTTTTCTTAATGCGAGTCAGGTACCCATTAGAGCTGGGTCGGCTCAGGCACATTCTTAAGACTCGAGCCGGGGATCCGAATATGAGACATTCGTCCTAGCGATCGCCAACGCTACCATCCAACCACAAGCGTGCATGCATACACATAAACTATAAGCACACACACTTGCGTTAATAAATCTTAATTGACAACTGTTCACTGTTGTTAATGCGATCTCACTCATTATTATTTTGAGTACTTTGTGTATATAAAGCTCACATCTGAAGCTGTTTCTGTATCCATTAACATTTCGAAATGTTTAGCTGTAGCTCGAAAACAAATTGCAAAAAAAAAAGCGTAATCAAAATGTTGCTGTTTATTTTAGACACCAACTGTTTATTACCGCATTATTTAAAAAAATGCGATTTCACACATTAAATTCACAAATACAACTAATTTAAAAAACAAATGAAATAGTAATCGATCAGTATTTAAATTTCCTGCAAGTTCGCACGCAATAAAGACCCAAATAACACACAGACACCTCACCTAACACTAACTAACCCAAACACCAGACAGACACCTCGCCTACCTAACACTAACCCAAACTCTAATCATCACGACCCAAACACCACACAGACACCTCGCCTACCAAACACTAACCTAAACAAAGACACCTCGCCTACCTAACACTAACCTACACAGACACTTAGTCAACCTAACACTAACTAAAATTTTTACCATCAAGACCCAAACAACAGACGCCTAGACTATCTAACACTAACCCAAACACCACACATACACA
This sequence comes from Physella acuta, assembly GCF_028476545.2. Taxonomy (NCBI): domain Eukaryota; kingdom Metazoa; phylum Mollusca; class Gastropoda; family Physidae; genus Physella; species Physella acuta. Next base: position 97,270 of record NW_026732061.1, read on the forward strand.
TACACTAACCCAAACTCTATCCCCATTGTTCTCCTGTCAGGCTGGTATCTACCTGGTCCAACTGATGGACAATTACGTCAGCGGCATGACGTTGTTTATTATAGCAGCATTTGAACTGGTCGGTCTCATGTATATCTACGGTAAGTCTATAGTTGTGTACAAGTGAGGTAATTTAAATGTGTGTACTTCTCTGTGTACATGAGTGTTAAGATTAAGTTTGTGTATACCCGTGATTAGTCTATAATTGTATACTCGAGAGGTCAATCTACATGTATGTATTTGTCTGCGTTGTTTGTGTATAAGTCTATATTTGTGTACACATAAAGTCAAATGTATATTTGTGTACTGGCCTGTGTTGTTTGTGTACATGCCTGTAAAGTCTATGTTTGTGTATGTCCCTTTTAAGTCAGTATTTGTGTACACGTGAGGTCAATTTGTATTAGTGTACTTGTATGTGTTGATTGTGTACATGCCTATCTATATGGTGTACATGCGAGTTAAGTCTATATTGGTGTACTTCGTTTTAAGTTTATACTTGTGTGCATGCATGTTAAGTGTATTTTGTATACAAGTGAGTTCAATTTATGCTGATGTACATGTATGGGAAGTTTATATTGTTGTACATGCGTGGTAAGTCTATATTTGTGTACAAATGAGGTCAATTCATATTTGTGTAATTGACTGTGTTGTTCGTGTACATGCGTGTCTATAAGATTGTACATGCATGTTAAGTATATATGTGTGTACAAAAGAGTTCAATTTATGCTGATGTACAAGTGTGGGAAGCTTGTATTGGTGTACATGAGTGTTAAGTCTAAACTGGTGTACATCCCAGGTAAGTCTATGATTGTGTATATGTGTACTAAATCTGTCAGCAGATAACTTGTGTTTCCATTAACGACCTGATCATTGCCCAAACTATTCGGCTTTTATTTGATCATGCAAGGGGGGGGGGTCAGAAATAATGTTATACAATATTTTTTCTCAAGCGTTAAATCAGATATCATGACGTATTTAGCAGAACAAGGGGAAAACACTTTGAAAATATGTCTGATTGTGTCCTACACCCCTGACACACTATTCAATTATTTATCTCCCCTGTCTGCAGGTGTCAACAGGTTTTGTCTGGACATCACCCTCATGACAGGCATCAGGACGTGGATATTCTGGAAGATCTCCTGGTGCGTCATCAGTCCACTGACCATTGCTGTAAGTCTCCCCCTCCCCCTCACCACCGAGTAGTTACGTTTAAAAAACATCATCGTGAATTTCACATTGTATTTCTTTTACCGTCTACCATGATGTAACTGGCACTGGCAGTGTTTCTTCCAGATTTTTTCTCCGGGGGTTGGGGGGGGGGCATTTAAAATATTCGCGGGGGGGGGCGGATTAAAATTTCCGGGGAAGGGGGAACATTGTTAAAAGTATATATTTTCAATCTAAATTCTATTTCATTCGGAGGGGGGAGGGGATGCTAGAATCTCTTCGTGGGGGGGGGGGGGGGGGTGCCGAGTTCCCCCTTCCCCCTCCCCCCAAGAGAAGCCTGGAAGAAACACTGGTATCTGGGTCGGTCAGAACATTCCTTATGTATGTATGTTCATGACAACGACTACTGCTTTGTTCCAGTTCATATTCCTCTACATCTTCATCGACTACGAAGGCTCGACCTACGACGATTACACCTACCCCCACTGGGCCGACATCATGGGGTGGATGATGACGGTGGTGGGGGTCGTCGCCATCCCCATCGTCATGGCCTACAAGATCTCCATCGAGAGGCGCCGGAAGCGCATCTGGCAGGTGAGCTGTTCGCACGTGCATGTGCGTTAGACCTGGGTACTCACGACTTTGGTACTGGTCGATCATAGAGCAAACTGTTTCATGTATCTAAACTATAGTGGAACAGTTATAAAGGGTATAGGAGTAATGTACAATCGTATATCAATCTAGTCCAGTGGTTCTCAACCTTTTTGGAGGTACTGAACCCCATCATTTTCATATGCGTGTTTATCGAACCCTTCTTAACAAATATTTATAGTCCGCACTGACAAAAATGTGATCGTGAGTTATTTGAGTCGGGTGTGTGTGTTGACTTCCGCCGAACCCTTAAGACAGTAACTCGAAGAACCACTGAGGTTGATCGAACCCATGTTAAGAACCGCTGATATACATTTGCACAAAAAACTATTTTTACAATCAGTTTAGAGTATATGTTAATACAATAAAACGTCAATTAGTAGGTCTAATTAGCATATTTTTAAATATATGTATCACCTATTTTAAATATATGTATCACCTATATTAAACATAAATTCTTTAAAGTACATGAGTTTCACGCTAAGGGAAGATTCTTAAGAATCGTGTTTTAAAAAGTAATTATAAGCTTTTGCGTAAGATTTATTCTATCTTGACGGTTGAATGTCCTTGCTAGATACAGTAAAGCTAATAGGATTTATCGATCTTTTTTTAAGAGGAGAGAAAAGCTAAAACTGCCTTAGACATACGAATGAAGGCATTTTATAACCTCGATAACTAATGGATACTGAACTGGTTTTAAGCCATTTTAAATAATTTGTTTAACATTTATTTAGTTTTAAGACATGACTGAACCAAGCAATTTTTCTCAAACAAATGTTTTTTTCTGAACGAAATTTGCTTGGCATTGTTTGAGAAATTGATTTTCTTGAAGAGAAAGTAATTGTGTTTAAAAGAACCTTCGTCCTAACTTTACGTATTTTACGTTTTTTCAACTCTTTTCTTTGAAAAAAAGTTTCTTTTCGAAAAACAACTTTGAAATGTAATCAAATTATTATTCTCACAACAAATACATATCTCGATTTTAAGCTTCAGAAATTCACCTTCTGTGCAAGTTCTAAAATTAAGGTTTCTCAAAAGTCCTCTATTTCTGCCCCATAACATCGCCTTCCTATGCAAGCAGTCTAAAAACTAGGTTTCTCGAAAACTTCTATTCCCGCCCCAGAAAATGAATGCCCTTCCTATGCAAGTAGTCCAACAAAAATATGTTTCCCTAACATTTTTATTTCGGTCCAGAAAATTGCTGTCCTTTACAAACATTCTAAAGATTTACATTTCTCTAAAACTCCTATCCTTGCCCCAGATAATCGCCTACCTGTGTAAGTTGTCCAAAATCTTAACGTTATCCTAAAACTTCTACCCCTGCCCCAGAAAATTGCCTTCCTGTGTAAGTGTCCAAAATCTTAACGTTATCCTAAAACTTCTACCCCTGCCCCAGAAAATTGCCTTCCTGTGTAAGTGTCCAAAATCTTAACGTTATCCTAAACCTTCTACCCCTCCCCCAGAAAATCGCCTTCCTGTGTAAGCCGTCAAGACACTGGGGACCAGCACTGCGGGTACACCGAGCCCTGGTGACGTATGTGGAGGGATTTATTGTCGACCCTCCCAAGAAACGGAGGAAGAGGTTCGTCCTCAGGCGACTCTTTGCTCCACAGACCCATCCAGATGGCCAGGTAGGTTAAACACGTAGGTAGGTTAAACACGTAGGTAGGTTAAACACGTAGGTAGGTTAAACACGTAGGTAGGTTAAACACGTAGGTAGGTTAAACACGTAGGTAGGTTAAACACGTAGGTAGGTTAAACACGTAGGTAGGTTAAACACGTAGGTAGGTTTAATGTCTGGCCACGTTACCAGTGTTTTTTCCAGACTTTTTTCTCCGGGGGGGGGGGGGGGCAGTAGACTTTTTTGTGGGGGGGGGGGGGGGGCGGACACTGTTAAAAGTATATATTTTCTATATAAATTATATAAATTTCATTTCGTTCGGGGGGGGCGGTAGAATTTTTTCAGGGGGGCTTCACCGCCCCCCCCCCGAAGAGATGCCCGGAAGAAACTCTGCACGTTACGCCACACCTAGATGGCCGGGAAGGTTAAACACAATATTTTACCACGTTAAGATGGCCAGGTAAGTTAAACACTATATCTGACCACGTTAAGGAACGTCTCTGTTACCAGGTAAGTTAAATGCATTATCTGGCCACGTTAAGACACGTCTATGCTACCAAGTATGTTTAAATAACCTCTGGTAAGGTCACACCAGATAGCCCGTTTGGTTTAGAAAATGTCTGACAAACCAATTGATTGGCTAGACTAAATACATATCTGACCACGTTATCTGATACCCAGATCACACCTAAATGACGAGCTAGCCCAGGGGTCGGCAACCTTTTGAAGCGGAAGAGCCAAAAGTTACAATTTTCAAAATTTCCCTGGTTTTAAAGAGCCACTAACATTTTTTTTTATTTCAAATATTTTATTCTTTTATTAAGATTATTAGTATTTGTTCAAGGAGCTGGAGAGCCGCATCTTGATATCAAAAGAGCCGCATGCGGCTCGCGAGCCGCAGGTTGCCGACCCCTGAGCTAGGTTAATATGATTGTAAAAACGTTGTGCCATGGGTCCATCAGCTGTGTGGAGAGAAGGGGACCTGGTACATGGGCAATATCAGGCTCAAATTAGGGCCAAGGCTTTCCAACGCACAATCATCCAATCGTCCATTAGACTACACAGCCATATATAGTAGCGTTACAAGAAGGTTAAAAACTAAAGGAAAAAATCATACATTTTCTGACATATATGAAATATTATTATGTCTTAGTTAGTTGATCTGTTAATGTCAGTGGATTATCTTGTATATGTACCGCTTAATTTAAGCCAAGCAGCCCGTCCCTAGACACAACCTTTAATACCCGGTTTTCAAATCGAGAAATATACTTTATATAATACCAGAGATTTTTAAAGTAACAAACATTTATCAAAGCAATGCTTTTGTGTTCAAATTCTAGGATGAGCGTGGCGCCGCCTTGGTAGCCGTCCCCATAGCCGTCGTATCCACGGTCTGGGGACCGAATCCAAACTCTCAACAAGACGCCAGCACTACAGAACTGAACCATCTTCCTCAAGACATAGAAGCCAAAGAAGAATCAAGTTTATAAAACAAATTAGTTTCTACATTTTTATTTTATTTTTGTAAACCCTCGTTTTCCAAATGTATACAGTAGTTACCTGAAAATCGGGACTGTGGTGTAAACAATTCATCATAGCCGCGTACAGCATATCCTTAGGAAGGTCTATGAACTTCTTTCTTTAATTGTATCTCTAGTTCTGCCTGACATGTAGACTGCCTAATAACATAACTACTTTTTTTATGTGTTCAATATAAATGTCATTAAATTAGCTATAATGTTAATTAAGATATGCGTAATTAGACAAATTTACTAGCTTTGGGTGACACAACTTATTGAATCTATCGACTAGTCTTCTCTGACATACCTCACTTAAAGAGTGATATGGTTGTGGCATATATCTACACCATCGATATACATCACTAAAAGGGTACTGTGGCTGTGAGGCATATCTATACTATCGACATACCTCAATTTAAGGGTGGTGTGGTTGTAATGTATATCTACGCCATTGACATACCTCACATAAAGGGTGATATGTTGTGATGTATATCTACACCATCAATATACATCATTAAAAGGGTGGTGTGGTTGTGATGTATATCTACACCATCAATATACATCATTAAAAGGGTGGTGTGGTTGTGATGTATATCTACACCATCGACATACCTCACATAAAGGGTGATATGTTGTGATGTATATCTACACCATCGACATACCTCACATAAAGGATGATATGTTGTGATGTATATCTACATCATCGACATACCTCACATAAAGTGTGATATGTTGTGATGTATATCTACACCATCGACATACCTCACATAAAGTGTGATATGTTGTGATGTATATCTACACCATCGACATACCTCACATTAAGGTTGATATGTTGTGATGTATATCTACACCATCGACATACCTCACATAAAGGTTGGTATGTTGTGATGTATATCTACATCATCGACATACCTCACATAAAGTGTGATATGTTGTGATGTATATCTACACCATCGACATACCTCACATAAAGGGTGGTGTGGTTGTGGCGCATATCTACACCGTGTGTTTTACAGCTCTGATCTGTCATTAAGTCTTCTTTAAAATCAAACTCGACATAGGCACAAATTATTGGTCGTGAGTTATGTCTAGTACCTACGAATGGTATTCCAACTAATCGGCTTGGTGGGATGTGTTTGGTGTAGTGCATGCGTCGTGTTTAGTTCGAGTTTGTGCGGACATCCCTGAGTCTACCAGACTGAAATATTGCTCTACTTTTTTTAGTTCCTATAAGATGTACGTGTATTTTAGGCCTAGAGACTAATGTCATGAGTCTGCAGTAATCTACCTACCTAATGTAATAAGTCTATTGTAGCCTAGCAATCAAATGTCATAGGTCTATTGTAGCCTACATATCTAATATCATGAGTCTGCAGTAATCTACCTATCTAATGTAATAAGTCTATTGTAGCCTAGCAATCAAATGTCATAAGTCTATTGTAGCCTACCAATCGAATGTCATAGGTCAATTGTAGCCTACCTATCTAATGTCATAAGTCTAATGTACCCGACAGATATAATGGCATGATTTTAATGTAGCCCATCATGAGTCTATTGTAGCCTACCAATTAAATGTCATAAGGGGTCATCCATTTATGACGTCCACAATTTTTTTGGGATTTTGGACCCCCCCCCCCCACACACACACAAAAAGCCCCCTTTTTTTATATAAGTCCATATGCGTCCACAAAAGTTAGTTTTTTTCGGACCCCCCCCCCCCCCCCGCGTGTGGACGTCATAAATGGATGACCCCTAAGTCTAGTGTAGCCTACCAATGTATTAGAAAGTTGTGTCTACTTTTATATAACCAACAACACCATCAAATGTTGCTCCGCCCCCCACCCCCACTCCCCTCATCTGTTGACTGATGAAGCATTTACTGTTGACAACACTGCCTTGATATTGACCTGTATATTTAAAACTGCCAATTCTGTGTATTGACTTGCATGTCCCTCACTCCCCCCCCCCTACCCCAACGTCAACAGTGCACGTGAATTATGCTGCACCCAGCGCTTTCAAGTGTATAACATCTGCCCTAAGTGCTCTGGGTGCCTGAATCGAATCCCACTCAAGCAAACAGCTGAAATGTTATTTTATCATGAAGGTGTATATCTCCTACAGAGTTAAAACATTGCTGTTGTTTTATATCGTGTTCATCTTGTTAAGTCGTTTAAACTTCTATGCAAATAATGTGTGATCATTTTTATTCCGGTGTGGATTTATAAAGCGTGGTGTAAATTATTTTTCTTATGTAAATAGTGTACATAAAAAATTAAAAATAAAAAAAATAAAAATTAGTTTACTCGAATTTCACAACTCTTTTTGCTTTTTTTTGCTTTTGTTGCTATAATTTTTTTTTTATTTCTATTTCTTAAAAAAAAAGTAAAAATAGTTCTTTATTAAAGAAAAATACCTTAAGTCAATTGATGACATATTTTAAGTGTACAATAAAGCAACCTCCCTATTTTACAACGCGTTATTGATTTAATAAAAATAATATAGCATAATAACCACCATTAATTGTTCAAGCCACGTACATATAACTGTATAGCAGATACATTGCACATTTCATTGTTCTTAATATTCATGTAAGGTTTTGTTTTAACGCCTTGAAGTAGATCTGACAGTGGATTTTATCTCAAACATAAGATATACATTCATAGTTGCCTGACATTTTAATCAACTTGTACTTTTTATAAAGGTTTTAAATGTGAACTTATATATATATATATATATATATATATATATATATATATATATATATATATATATATATATATATAATATATATATATATAACTTTTTTTAAAGTACTATATTACGACTTTTAAATTTAAAGTAACAACCATAAACCTATAAGTATTAGCCCCGAAGTTTTACTGCTAACTTTTAATTAATTCCATCGCAATGTCAACACAACCTCGCGATCCTGATCCAGCCAGCCTTCCCACGCCTTACCTGTTCCATATTCAACCAGCCACGCCTACCTGCACACGTGACCGTGTCGAGGCCTGCTGGGACATCTTTTGTTGGGGTACCAGACTTCAAGGACTTAATGGGCACGACATGACGTTTGCATCAAATAATGCAACACGTTCATGTAGCCTAGACAAGTGTAAATACCCAACTAATCAATAGTTTTCAAATAAACCCACAATGAAAGTAGATTAAAGTTAAATAGTTGTTTTTTTTTAAATTAAAGCCATCAATAGTATGTTTAAAAACTAACATTTTTCCTGATTTTTTTTCACAATTTCCTTCTTAAATAAATTCTAACTTCGCAATGTTCAGAGGAAAGTCATATTGTTTAATTATACCTCAAGCTGACAACATATGAGAACGTAGTTTTGAGTAGTGTTATTTTATGGTGTTGTTGTTGTTTGTCTAGTCAGGGGTCTCCAAACTACGGCCCGCGGGCCGGATGCGGCCCGCGAAGTCCTCGCATCTGGTCCGCGGAGATCTTTTTGTCCAACGAAAAATCGTTTGTTGGTGATGGCTGCGGAGCTTTGCCCAGAAAAATCAAAGACATGCCTGGAAGAAACTGGCCCCCGAACTGAACTTTGATAGTTAATGCGGCCCTCGGACTGAAAAGTTTGGAGACCTCTGGTCTAGTTTAATAGAACGGTCAGATGTATGTTCAGTATCAAGTCTATGATCAGTACTATCGTTAGTGCTTTATTTACAGCCTGAAGTAGCAAACAAGCAACATAGAGGTTCGTGCTCTGACATTGTAATATGTACGCATTACATCGAGATGTAACCCATTACATCGAGATGTAACCCATGACATAGAGATGTAGCCAATTACATCAAGATGTAACCCATTACATCGAGATGTAACCCATGACATAGAGATGTAACCCATTACATCGAGATGTAACCCATTACATCGAGATTCAACCCATTAAATCGAGATGTTACCCATTCCATCGAGATGTTACCCATTACATCGAGATGTAACCCTTTACATCGAGATGTTACCCATTACATCGAGATGTAACCCATTACATCGAGATGCAACCCATTACATCGAAATGTAACCCATTACATCGATATGTAACCCATTACATCGAGATGTAACCCATTACATCGAGATGTTACCCATTACATCGAGATGTAACCCATTACATCAAGATGCAACCCATTACATCGAGATGTAACCCATTACATCGATATGTAACCCATTACATCGAGATGTAACCCATTACATCGAGATGTAACCCATTACATCGAGATGTAACCCATGACATAGAGATGTAACCAATTACATCGAGTTGTAAGATTATGCATTTGTCAACACGGACAATTTGAAATAGCTTTGAACTAAATTTTACAATTTTTACAACATTATTAATTAGGTTTTACCAACTGGGTTTACAAATTTAGCCAACAAAAAATCTAAATTAGTAATATTTTCCTCTTTAGCACAAGAAAACTACTTATGATTTGAAACGAGGAGTTCGTGACTGTCAAATTGGGAATCTTTGGCTTAGCTGATAAAAACAAAATTATAAATTATCGCGTTCTTCTCCAGCACTTTAAAATAAAACTACATAGGTTTTTTGCAAATAGGAGTGCGTGTCTAACGAATTGAGAACCTCTGGCTTAGCAGACAAAACAATCTGAGTACAGTTCACCAAATGTTACTAGGAAAAAATATTTAAATCACATCAACGCCTCCCTTCGTACAGTGCGCAGAAACCACTGAAGCATAACGGTCCCCGACATTTTCCCACGTAGTGAGGTAAACTGAACGTCTATTTATAGCCAGCAGTGGAGAAAAGAAAATAGATGTGTCGGGTTTCTCATCCGCGACTTTCTTAAAGACAAGGCAACTCTTTGTGCCCGCTAATGACCCTGTGGTATTGTACTCAATGTGAAGCTAGTTTCAAACATTACATTTAACAATAGGGGTATATAAATACTGTTGTAATTATTTTAGTCCCATGAAAAATACATTCCGACAAATAAAATTTTAGTTATTATACCATTAACATGATATTGTAACACTAGCATGCAGATATAATAAAGCAGTATTTAAATTAAACTATTGAAGTGTAAAATATACAGCCAAAATGCAGTATCATGTAAAACGTTAATCAAAATAGCGAAGGAATAAGTAATGTTAGCCGTCCGTACCCCGTTTGGTATCGCCGATTACACTTTTCAAAAATAAAAAAAAATTAAATTAAATCAGTTAATCACAAACCTTCCCCTAGCACGTCCACCTCTTCCCAACCCCCCCCCCCCACCCTAACTCCATATGAAATAGAAAAATATATGTGTATAGAAAATATATACTTTAACCAGTGTCCGACCCCCCCCCCCCCAAGGAAAGAAATGTTATGTGCACTCATCAAATGTTTCTAGTGCCCCCAACCTCCAACCCCGGAGAGAAATGTATGAAAGAAACCCTGCCCACAAGTGTTCTTAATGTAACATCAAACCAAAGTAAGCTCTATTGCAATTTGACAAAATGATATATCATATTCACGTATATGTGGATACTGATAATCAGTGGCGTAGCGAGGTCGGGTGTCACCCGGTGCGGCACTTAATGGTGTCACCCCCCCCCCCCCAGAGGCATAGAGACCCTTCCCAGGGACAAACTTTCAAATTTTCGATTTGCACCCCCCCCCTCAAACTTTCGATTTGCACCCCCCCTCAAGTTTTCGATTTGCACCCCCCCCTCAAACTTTCGATTTGCACCCCCCTCGAGTTTTCGATTTGCACCCCCCCCCCCCTCAAACTTTCGATTTGCACCCCCTCCTCGAGTTTTTCTCTATATTATTTTGCTATTTTTTGCCTTGGTGTCACCCCCCTAAATGGTGTCACCCGGTGCGGTACGCACCCCCCGCCCCCCCCCCTCTCTACGCCCCTGCTGATAATAAAATATGTGTGCATATACACGCAAGTCATATATGCACGAACGCACATATTCTATTTGAAGTTTATATTATAACACTGTATATACGTTAAAGCACTGTATATACGTCCGTTAATTTCAGCACTTTCTGCTCTACCACTTCCACCCCCCTCCCCAACACACACACACACACACACTAAACTGCTACCCTTCACAGCTCAGTGAGCACAATAAATGCTGAAATATATCTTAATTGTGAACATCCATATATATTTCGTAGTAGAAATAAAAACTAGAAAATATCAGTTAGAGCTAGTTTATTAATCAAATTGTGTGCACTGTTTAAGTTATTCTTGAAGGGATATATGATAATCATTTCTTTCAAAGTTTAGGATCTGTGTGCAAAGTCGCAACATCTTTAACATGAAAAAAATTAGATTAATTGTATAATATGTTTTTATAAAACTAGTTGAAAAGATTCTATACGTCCACTAAAAGGTATTTTTTTATTTCAATATTCTTTAATGAGTACGATAAAAAATTATACTGGTATACTTTATATATACATTTTGTATCACAACAAATATCATACTAAAATACATAACTGTATTGATCAGATTTTGTGAATTATATGGGCGTTACCCTCACTACAATCTACAAGTCTACCTAAATTAATTAAATTAGTTTAAAATTAAACATTTAAATTGACTCTAATTTTTTTTTATTATAGTCCTACATTTTTTTTATTTTTTTTTATTTTTTATTTTTTTTGTTTTAGTATTAAGTTAAAAAATTAGAATTTCTCTTACCAACTCCAGCAAAAACTACCTGAATTTCATTCTGTTAGAATTTAGTTCCTTGTATAGTAGGACGTAGTTTAAAGTATCAATAATTAATTGGCGCCTTTATGTAAAGGCTGTTCATAGCCAAAAACACACTTAAAATAATCAAGCACTGAAACCAAGTTAATGTGTCTGTTATCCAGAACAAACTGGAACGGTCTAATCAAAGTCTAATTACTAATTAGTTTTAAAATTTTCAGAGAGGACGTGTAAGCCAATGTAGGAGTGATAATAGATGTTACAACTAACGTTTGAAAATGTTAATGTCATAAATTAGTTGACATTTTTAAAAAAAAACATTGCCGTTAAAAGAGGAATGACCAGATTCTTCATGGTTAAAAATAGTGTCTGACGTCAATGTGTGTCAAGTCGTGGCTTTTGACAGTGGTACAACATCCTAGCTTCTGACAGTGATACAACATCCTAGCTTCTGACAGTGATACAACATCCTAGCTTTTGACAGAGATACAACATCCTAGCTTGTGACAGTGGTACAACATCCTAGCTTCTGACAGTGGTACAACATCCTAGCTTTTGACAGTGATACAACATTCTAGCTTGTGACAGTGGTACAACATCCAAGCTTGTGACAGTGATACAACATCCTAGCTTTTGACAGAGATACAACATCCTAGCTTTTGACAGAGATACAACATCATAGATTCTGACAGTGATACAACATCCTAGCTTCTGACAGTGATACAACATCCTAGCTTCTGACAGTGATACAACATCCTAGCTTCTGACAGAGATACAACATCCTAGCGTTTGACAGAGATACAACATCCTAGCTTTTGACAAAGATACAACATTCTAGCTTTTGACAGAGATACAACATCCTAGCTTCTGACAGAGATACAACATCCTAGCTTCTGACAGGGATACAACATTCTAGCTTTTGACAAAGATACAACATTCTAGCTTTTGACAGAGATGCAACATCCTAGCTTTTGACAAAGATACAACATTCTAGCTTTTGACAGAGATACAACATCCTAGCTTTTGACAGAGATACAACATCCTAGCTTTTGACAGAGATACAACATCCTAACTTTTGACCATAGAAGTGCTACCATAACCAAAGTAAGGGCTCCTCATTTAGCAAGAAAGGGCTCCTGTCAAAGCAACAATAATCAAAAAGGGCCCATGTCAGAGCTGCAATAATCAAGAAAGGGCTCCTGTTAGTGGTAGAAAGGGCTCCTGTTTGTGGTACAAAGGGCTGCTGTTAGTGGTAGAAAGGGCTCCTGTTAGTGGTAGAAAGGGCTCCTGTTAGTGGTAGAAAGTGCTCCTGTTAGTGGTAGAAAGGGCTCCTGTTAGTAGTAGAAAGGGCTCCTGTTAGCTAGTGCACATATGACTACTACAATAGACAGTTAACAAAAAAGTGTTATCAAGAACCGATACAAAAGCCCCTCATACTGTTTCATATATGTTGTTCAGTGATTAATACTAGTATTTATCACCGTACGAACAACTTTTTAAAACTCAAGTTCAGCTATGTAGGAAATGTGAAAGACATATTGAATAGGAAAAAAATCTTGTTTAGTGATTGAATCACGACTGACACAAAAACCAAGCAACCCATCCATGGAACCTTTACAAAAAACCAGAGCTAGCCAGTTCTGTAGTTGTGTATTACTCATGCAGGTGTGCATTAGTTACCTGCATGCTACCTTGAAATGTTGTTTCTCGGGTTTTAGCACTAAAGACATTTCGTTCAACAGTAAATTTAGCAAATAACTAGTTATTGTCTATGTTGTGTAATGGATTCTGCTAAGGGTTCATTATAATATTACGTTTTTAGTTATAAGGAGTCATTATCTAAATGGTTTTAGTTAAGGAGACAGCTGTACCTGACGATGATAATTCTGAATGATTTTTAGACTCACATCATATTTAACATCGCATGTCACAAAAGTGAGATGGTCCCACCCCCACCTCCACCCCACACAAGTTGCATATCGTCTCAAAAATCAGATAGCCCCCCCCCCACACACACACACACACATAAGTTGAATATAGTCTCAAAAGTCAGATAGCCTCTTCCCGACCCTCACCCCTACCCACCATAAGTTGCTTGACTTACTTGACTTAGTCCTCTTTGCTCCTTATGGAGCATAGGGCCTCCACCATTTCCTTCCATTTCTTCCTATCCTCGGCTATTAATTTTGACATCTCCCAAGACATCCCTATTGGCTTCAGTTCTTAAAGAAGACTCCGCCTCCAGGTCTGTCTTGGGCGCCCTCTCTTCCGCTTTCCCTAAGGGTTCCACTCAAGCGCTTGGCGTGTAACATTTATGTGAGCCTTTCGCAGTGTGTGACCCACCCAGCGCCACTTCCTCCTTCTTATTTGCACACCTATAGGCTCCTGCCTAGCTTTCCTCCATAGTTCCAAGTTTGGCACTTTGTCCTGCCATCTCAGTTTCAGTATCTGTCTTAGGCATCAAAAGTCAGATAGCCTCTTCCCTACCCTCACCCCTACCCCACATAAGTTGCATATCGTCACAAAAGTCAGATAGCCTCTTCCCTACCCTCACCCCTACCCCACATAAGTTGCATATCGTCACAAAAGTCAGATAGCCTCTTCCCTACCCTCACCCCTACCCCACATAAGTTGCATATCGTCACAAAAGTCAGAAAGCCTCTTCCCTACCCTCACCCACACCCCACATAAGTTGACCACCAGCAGTAATTACCCTAGTACACAACCCGTGATTTTTTTTTAAGTATAATTGTCATAAAGAATAAATGTAACGATTATAAACAATCTAAAAAAATGTTAAGTTTAAATAATTTATAAATGGCTCTATATTCAGGTTACAATCTACAAAACCTCAGGTTAAGCTCCTTTGATGGGGTTAGAGTTTGGTTTGTGGTTACAGTATAGTTAACGACAATCTTCTATATTTATAATTCTCTACTGGGAGCCGTTAGAAAACAAGCTGCAAGCGCGCCTTACAGTCCCCTCTCTTCCTCTCTATCGCTACCTCCCCTCACCCCCCCCCCCACCCCTACATGGTCTGGTGAGCTGTAGTTCACTCTAAATGATTACATTTTACAATCATAGAGCCGGGTTTGGTGATGGCTATTTGGGGCAGATAATTTAGTTTGAAACAATTTTAAAATTAGAGGAGGTAACTAAGAGGAGGCTGCTTTCACGGGGGAGGGGGTTAGTGTTTTAAAGCACATATTTTTAGTGGCACAAATTATGAATTACTGAAAAGTAGAAAATACAACAACTAAATAGCGGCGTATGATACACCGCGGGTCGGCTCGTTAAAATATATTCTACCATGTATTTTTGTTTTGTTTTTTTACTCCGTATTTTAATATTTTTATCTTACTTTTAGTCTTGTTTTTATAGCTCCAAACCACCTGATTTCGTCTCTCCCATGAGCCATTAACCCTTTGTAACCCAAGTGTATGTATCTCCACCTAAGCCTTGTTTAACCCTTTATGTTTGCATATCTCCGCCCATCGCCCTACCGCCCCGGCCCCTCGGTGACTTTAACGAAACTTAACCCTAGCATTGACTTGACCGGTTCTAGGCGGTTTGTCCTGCCTGTGTCAACGAACTATATCAGGGGTAGGGTGGGGGTTTGCAAATCCCAGGGGCGGAGAATATTACCGGAGCTGGGAGTGAAGAAATTACTTTGTTCCCGACATACAAGATTTTAAGTAGAAGGCACTGAAATATGTTAAGTAGCTTATTCAAAAAGTAGACATCAACGCTAAAAGTGCGCTGTGAATAAAATATTAAATTTCCTAATTAAGCGTAATAACAGCCACACGTATGCAGAGTTCCTTCCAGGCATCTCTTCGGGGGGGGGGGGGGGGCGGAAAACCCCGAAGAAAGTCTACCGCCCCCCCCCCCCCCCCCCTGCCCCGAACGAAATGGAGTTTATATAGAAAATATATTCTTTTAATAGTGACCGCCCCCCCCCCCCGCCGAAAATGTTAGTCACCCCCCGAAAATTTCAAGCGCCCCCCCCCCCTCCCCCCGGAGAAAAAAAGTCTGGAAGAAACACTGCACGTATGTCAGTCAACAGATAAACGTCCGCGTGTTTCTTTCCAAGTTTGTTAAACCCCAACCCCAACCTACAACTCATGAGCCACCTACAACCCCCTCCCCCTTATCTCCACTCTCTTCCCACCCCTCCCCCTCTTCTACCCCGACACGCTTTGATGCCGGCGATTGAACTGCTTGCTCCGCCGTTTTCTTTTCTCTCTCTTTTTTTTTTTTACACATTCATACATTTTTCAAAAGCTGGCCGTTTTCACCGTACATGCTAACGGAAGAGACCGTGTCTTTCACAATCATATTATCGCGCAACAGTTGCTCGCTGTTTACTAATCCATGTAACAAATACCTAGACAAGAAACAAGATGATTTTTTAAAATGCCCAAGCCTAGTGCAAAAGGTTGGTGCTAAGGTTATTTAAACCAAGCATGTATCTAAGCACCGTTCTTGTCATCGAATTGCTAGATTCTATTAGCAGGCTGACCGTAGGATTTCGCTTATGAAAACAAAATGGACTAAACACGATTTAATAGCGAACAGGTAGGCCTAATTGTTTGTTTTTAGTTGTTATTTTATGCACAACTTAGCATAGATACCAATATACTAAATAATTTAGGCCTACTAATTTAAAAAAAAAACAATCTTAACTATTATGATGTTCTAAAGAGGTGCAATATACTAGGATGATTCATACTGTGTATATCTTTACACAGTGTAACATAACAAAACAGATTTAAAAATGACAAGAAAAGACGTTTAAAGCAGCTTTTGTGTTATTGAGTAAAGAATGTTGATTTAAAATGTAAAACATTCTATATAGTTGTCATGTATAAACTACAGTAGATTTAAATCATCAACATCGTCATCATATCATCAAAATAAGTCTTTTTAAAGGTATGTTTAAGTTATAAAATGTTTATATTAATTAAATCTCTACGACGATCTCCGCGTATAGATGTAATGGTGTTAGTTTGTTTTGTGGTAATTATTTTCATGTTATTAACTATAAGAATACAAAGTACAAGTAGACAAGCATTTGATGTGCATGCTTTGGCCCCTCGATAGCATTAGTATTACTCTGATATGTCTTTCTGGTCTGTCTGGTATGTCTAACTGGTATATCTGTCTGGTATATCTGTTTAGTCTGTCTGTCTGGCAGAGTTTCTTCCGGGCATCTCTTCGGGGGGGGGGGGTAAAGTCTGAAAGAAACACTGCTGTCTGGTATATCTGTTTAGTCTGTCTGATATGTCTGTTGTCAACACCATTCAGATGGTGTCACTGTATTTAAACCCATCTTTTATCTAACGACCATCTTACAGCGATAAACTGGCCGCCAGACAATAGAAACCCATTAGCCCTAATTTGATGTGTACACTGTGCAATTGAGAGTTACAAAACCTCACTAGAACGCTCATTATCTCCCTTGATTTGTAGATTGTGCAATTGGTTAATACACGTTCACTAGAATGCTCATCATCTCCTTTGTTTTCTGACGTCCGTGTGTTTAGGATTTTACTTCAATAGTTCATTATATTTTACAATAAATCTTTTGCAGTAGTCTGTTAAAGAAAGACATTGTTGGCATTTATATTATGATGTAAGAATCCATAACATTAATTACGGAAGATGGATATTAATGGAACAAGAACCTTTGCTCCCCACTTTCCCTTAAAAACTGCACTTTTTTCTCTATATCTCGCAACTCATTTTTTTCAAATTCTGCAAAGGTGTAAATTTGTATTTAATAGGTTCAGTGTAATTTATACAACAAAACGTTGAATGGAAATAATAAACTATCGATTTACTTGCTAATGATTTTGTTTTACATTTCTGTTCCAGCACTTCATATTTGACTGTATAAAAAGAAAAAAACACACATTCACCCCTTTTTATAAATGAATGAACTTGCCGCAAACGACAGAATTACCGGAAATGGCCATGTACAGAAGCCACGCCCACACAGACCTTCCTCATCTAGAAGTTCAGAGGGGACCTCGTCAAGACGAGA